>NW_017278185.1:1538828-1592038 GCF_001594065.2 Cyphomyrmex costatus | reverse complement strand
CTCCCCCCCCCTCCCTCTCTCTCTCTCTCTCTCTCTCTCTCTCTCTCTCTCTCTCTCTCTCTCTCTCTCGCTGTTTCTCTGTATGCGTATAAATATCGTATTTTACATGCGGAAAACATCGCGCGCGCAATGTCGTATCTGCTTTCACATAAAGTTCATATCTGCTTTTACATTGTTTTGCGTATAATTGAAGTGAAATTGCATAAAATGTTTCGCTGCCTTTAAAATTTTGATACCTCCCGTTAATTATTCTGTTAAATTTTCCACGTTCTATATCGTATTATGACCGTAAATTAGTGCGCTTGTCGAAAAATTGTTGATTTCTTTATTTGCGCCTGCTTTCAACGTGTTTTCTGGCGCGACTTCCTGATGCCATGCGTGATTTCCGCAATATTCTACTGTAACGAAATTTAGTATTCGTTTTACTATCTTTTTAGTCCGAAAAAAAAAGAGAGCGAAATTATATACACGTATACAAAACGTATACTGAATTTTTTTTTGCCTTTTTTCCTCCGATGTTGTAAATGCTATCTTTTGTACGCTACATTGTTATGCTACGTTCCACGGGAATAAATTTGCGTGCCCTATTTGCTTGAAGAAAAAAAAGAGCAGTGCGTGTGCTGTAATACGCGTCGTTTTGTTTGGCAAACACATATGCTTATAAATACATATTCTTTAATTGAAATGTGTTGTACTTCATTATTTATCGTTATTGCCGCTATTATTGTATCTCGGGATAAAATGAAGAAAAAGTGAGAGAGGTGGATGGGAAAAGGAAGAGAATGAAAGAATTGTCGGTACGTTACATTTACAATTTTACTACTGCGTTATATTGAAGCGAATGCATTTCCGGAATCGTTCTAAAATATGGAATAGACCACCGACTAACTAGTCGTTCGCGCTTGTATAATATTGAGAGTCCGGGAGCCACGTCATTATTAGTATGCTAACGTAAACATTACTGCCCGTGGCTATGCAGAGTGCTAGCGTAGTCGGTAGTGTAATCCGATACTGTAGGTTGTGCCGCGGGTAACTGTACCAAAACTGGGAAGTCTACTGTAATCACAATTGACAGTAGAGAGAGAGAGAGAGAGAGAGAGAGAGAGAGAGAGAGAGAGAGAGAGAGAGAGAGAGAGTGCGGGTGTACGGGAGTGAAGGAAAGAGAGATAATAAAATACACATTGTATTTTGTGATTAATTTCGTACGAAAGAATTAAATAAGAAAATGTTTATTGTAATTTGCGAGAATTCTTAACTTGTGTATCTTGGATTTTTAATTTATTCGTTATTTAATCCGATCAACGATTCGTTGGAAAAATCTAGATATCTGGAAAATCGCCCCGGCGTTCCAAGGAAACCTAGCGCGAAATAAAATATGTATCGACCTCCCTCGTTTCTCTCTAGCGTCTAGTTCGTGCTGCAATCCGCCAGTGAATCTATCGCCGTCGATTTATTATCAGCAAAACGAGTCTGGCTGGCCGTAAGTTCGCTCGCAATCGAATTTGTGGTGGACATCGTCGAACTAATCGATAGCACAAAAATAGGGAGATGAAAATCTTCCTTAGACGGTTTAATCAATGATTCAGATACAGAACAAGAAAAATTATAGGAACAAACTTTTAACTCGCTAGGGGAGGGTGGAGCAACTGTAAACACCACAGGGAAAAGTTAAATAAAACTGACAATTATTTATCAATTAATACAAGTTTTAATTCAAAAGATTTCCATTTATTTAGCTTTAAATTACAATAATGAATATGCAGATTATTATCAATACAAACTACAATTTTAAATAAAAAATGGAATCCGTTTGAAAATTATCTATCGACGTCGCCACGAGAGGTCAAATTGGTTTTGTTGTTGTTCAAAATTGTAGTTTATGTTAATAATATATAAATGTTAATTATTGTAATTTAAAACAAATATCCTTTAAATAAAGAGTGTTGTAATCAAATTCCGAAAATTTACTTATTGTTATAGATTTACTTAGAAAGAGAAAGGATCTAAAGGAGAAAAATAGTATAGAAGAACGTTACGGGGTTAGATAAACTCTGTTTTGCAGATACATACACACACAGAGGCGACTCTGCTGCGAATTTTTATTTTGTTAAGAAATACATGTAATATATTCCTAAAACACTTTGCAAAGAACTTGTATTAAAAAATTTTATTTTCTTTAACCGTATTTTATAGCACATGTGTTTAAAAACATTACAGCTCTGATCCAATAACTATGGCGGATACGTGTGTCAAACTGAGACAGAGAGCCCAGAGTACAATGGAGGTTTTAAACACGTGATCGGCGATTTCTTTGAATTATGCTCCAATTCGTTCTCGCGTTTCGTTCTAAGCGCCTCGAGGTAATCGAGCGTCACGCCAGATCGCGTTACAAAAATCGTTTCTCGAGGCGTGAGGATTCCCCGCCGTTGGTCGGCACTTTATTGGCCCGTCCGTGACGCGAAGACCGCTTCTGAGTTTGACTAATGGCGGTGGCTGACTATTGGTGCGGTCTGACTACTGCCGATCGAGTTATCTTGTTAGCGCAATCGATATCGGTCAACTGTGAGGAGAGGAGTTATCCTGTAACATGATGCCATTTCAGTTCTTGACCTGTTTTTCCTTTCTTTTCGTAATTGAAGGAACAAGTGGTTGAAAGAGGCGCATCGTGGTCGTAATATTTTAATTAAGATTAAGCAGGGTTGACGAGAACCAATGTTTTCTTTTTTTTTTTTTTAAGAATAAAACATTATGTTTCTTTGTAAACATGTGTTTTTAATGCTTCAAATATACTTTAAACCGTATTAGATATTATAAAATAAACATATTTAAAACTTATTAAAAACATCGATTAAGAATGTTTTAAACCATTTTAAGCACGTCTTTTATCTCAACCCTGAGATTAAGATATGTAAATAGAAATAATTGTTATTTCTTTATATTTGAAGATTATATTTTAAGATTGATAATTTTTAATATTAACCTTTAGAGAAAGGGTGGGGATCTATTATATTTTAAATATCTTATACGGAGTCTACAATAGAAGTCGTAGGATCTTAAATCGTAGAAAATTGATCAATCATCAGTCGATTATTCTTCTTATATTCGACTGTGATTGATTAATTTTTCACGACTTAAAACCCTACGATCGCTACAACTATTCTATTGTAGACTCCGCGTTACAGTTTTTTCTTAAGTAAGATTATATAATATATTATTTAATTCTATTTTTTGTTTTAAAATATAATGTTTTAGCATCACTCTCTCCTTCCCTCTCTCTCTCTCTCTATATATATATATATAGAGAGAGAGAGAGAGAGAGAGAGAGAGAGAGAGAGAGAGAGAGAGAGAGAGAGAGAGAGAGAGAGAGGCAGTGATTTTTTCATTCTGTAAAGATAAAAATATGTATAAAAATGAAAATAATTACTATAATAATTTAAAATATTGGAATAAGGAATTTTTGTTGAACGTCTGAAGAGGACTCAAACCAAGAGGCGAAACTTGTTACGACATTTTACATCGAGCGATTTTTTATATTATTATATATTGACTGATATTCTAATTTTTAATTGTGTCTAAAGCGGCTAAGTATTTCATTGTATTCTTTTTCTTTAAAAATTCATATTATAATTTTAATGTTATAATCGCTTTTTTGTTTACTTACGAATTGACTCTCATTGTCCTTCACCTTGTTTAATTATTATAATAATTTAACAGTTAATAAATTATATGATTTTGTAATCGTATAATTAATTGCCATATAAATAAATTTAAAATGAATGTTCATTTAAAAAAATTTATGTCTTTGATAGGAAATGAGTGGAAAACATTTATTTTAATATTCTCTGTTATTGAACGGTTGTATGAAAACACATTATTTTAATTTTTTTAGCAGATTATATAACTGAAAATATATAAATTATATAATTGAATATTATATAGTTTTATCTTTTAGTCAGATATATATATGTATATACACACTATTTAAATTTGATACATCTGTATTTTTTCCTTCCTTTTCAAATCAGCCAATGTTCCTTCAAGCAAAACTGGAAGTAAATTCCGATAAGAGTCATAGTGCAAATAGAATTGCCGTCGATTGCCGCATGTATAATAATTTTCCGCGAATAACTCAGCAAAATGACGAAAGTGAATTATTCATTGTAGTCGTTTTCTCTTTGCCATTTGATGTACCTCAACGCAATTTCGTACGCCGTTGGAAATGCAACGAAAGGATGCTATTATCTTAAGCAAGCACTTTACTTATGCGTATTTGCTTTCGCGAATAAGCAAGTACGCAAATCAGCAACAAACAAGAAATAACACGTTCGTGCTTCCTTTAATATCCCTTGGCAACTAGCGTATTGGAACGCCAATCGTATCAAAAATTTACGCGTTCAAACTCTCGAATAGCTTCAAATATATGTTATCGATTACGTGAGAAGCATACATTAAAATAAATTTATTCGTCGCGCACTAGATGATGCTAAACATAACTGAGGTCAAGGTTGAAGAGACATTTGACGACACGAGAAGGTCACGTTCGGTCACGAAAGGCTGTCGCACAAGAAAAAATATTTTGTATATTTATGTTAAAATTTTTGTGTTGGAGTTTATTAATTAACGTGTCCGAGAATTAATTTAGTATAATGTATTATAATTGTACTATTTGAATTATATTGAACATTTCTTCGTGTTAAAATATAATACAATTTATGAATAAATAAACAACAAAAATAATTTTATTACGTAAATTCTAAAATAAATTAATTAAGTATGTTAATTTCAGTCAAGAAATATACTTCCATACAATTTGCTTACAAATTGGTCAGTATAATATTTTTTGTGTCAATTTTTCGTATATTTGTGTGATCTTGAAACATATTCATCTTGAGTTAAATAAACACAAAATTTTGGTGGACCGTTTAAAACACGTGAAATGTGTGCTAAATTTAATATAAATTTTCCACTGTGCATATATAATTTTCTTAAAATTCTAAATGCGAAAAGAAGTTTCGTGCAAACTTGTTGGAAAGTCGCTTAATTGTTTTCGAAGTATTTACTTTATCTAAAATTGTTTGCAACTCGGTCTTATTACTCTTGAAAATATCTACGAAAGCCCGCATAGTAGAGAGTGTTCTGATAATTTCATGGAGATCCTGGAAATCCTGTACCATAGGTTCGCCACCGTATACGAAAATATAAAGCGCCCGAAAAGACGGAAACAATATTCTTCCTTCTCTGTTCCTAATAGGGGGATCTTGCTTGAGCCGTATTATCCTTGTGAAAAATTCACGGTCTCTAAAAGCACGACCATTCGGCTCTTCCGGACTCGGTCGATCGTCTTGTGTGTTCGTCGTGTTCCGCTGGCCCCGGAATCCACATTTCCATAAGAGCACCGGCGTGCCGCGCCACACCATCGCGAGAATGCCCCCTTCACCCCTCCGATCGAATCTTTTATCATTCTGCTATATCTTCTCGAACGATCTCGCGTGCCTATCCGTGGTCCCTTAACGATGTTACAATGCTCTGATCGTTAGGCATAATTCACGAACGGTAATGTTCCATAACTCCCAGTGGCTCTTTCATCCCTCGTTCTGCGAGTTCCGATATGAACGTGTGTTATATACTCGCGTTAAGACTTAAATCATGTGTGTCCTACAATCAGAAACGACTCAAAGCCACCGGTTGTCATCGGGCTGTTACGAGCAGTAATACGATGTAATCATGCGTCGTTGGATGGAGATACCTCTTGCTACATTAATGGGTAGTTAGCAGACTGTGAAATAGGCGGTTTACTCTCAGAAGTGAGATTAAACTGTGCACTATCAAAATACTTGCCATCTGCCGCGCGCAATTCGGGAAAGAATTAAAATAAATTTTGAATTACCTCGCCAAAGATTTGTTTAACGTTACTGCGTTTGTTAATAGACATTCTAGCAACAATAAGTTTCATAATATGCTAATAAGAGTAATAAGCGCTTGAAAGAAATTAAAACGTTAAAAAAGTTCCATATGAATTAATTAGGTCTAATAATACGTATTCTTTTTTTTATGTTTTGATTTTTTATTAGCATAATTAATAAACTAATAAAAAGCAATTAGATTTTATAACAATTGAGTTTTCATAAAGTTACATATGTGTAAAAAGTTTATTTTATTAAAACAACATTGAAGCGAGAGATTGTTGTTTGATCTTTTTTCATATAAAACAAAGATTCTGTGATCAAGGCGTTGCTTTTTACATGTTGTCTTGATAAAATAAAATAAAAATAAAAGATTGACGAACATTTATCTTGTCGATGGTGCAACGTCTCAGGGAAAATTGACAGATCTTTTTTGTTCTGATATCCACTTTACTCGGAACAGTCAATGCGACAAGTTCATCGATCTGCTTACAGCGTCAATTATGACGGTCTGTAATAGAGGCATTACTATAACCGGTCATACATTTGCAGTCGTAAAAAAATTCAGCACCTCGTAAGAATATACTCATCTAGTGAAGCTTCCTGCCACTTTGTACTTACTCCGCTGGCTGTACAATCTTCGTAAAAATAAAGAAAATAAATTGCTGTGGAAAATGGTGGAACGGGACCCCAACTTTATCATCACTCATTATTAAAAATTTTATATTATGCGGTTTACATCGGCGTGAGACTTCGCGGAAATTACAGTGAACGCGCTGTCTTATCTATAAATATTTCATAAGGTTAAATTAGATATTAATCCTTAAGCTTCAGTGCTGACCGTCTGCAACTTATGGGTTCTATACTATAATAATGATAATGTTACGGGTCATATTAAAATTAAGCACATTGTGCAATTAATATTAAATCAGACTGCAAATTACATATGTATGTAATTTTAAGTTTTTTGTCTTAAAATTAGAAATACATTTAATTTCACTAATTGTTAAAAATTATTCACAGTTTGCACAAAAGCATAATTTGTAAAGCGTAGATGTAATAAAATAATAATAGAGGATGCTTACACTCTTTTTCGTATAAATGCGTATTCTATTTTGACTATAAAGTGGCAATTAAAATGCATATTTTATGAATATTTTTTTCATATTATTTTAACGTGCACCAGTTCGTGACATAACGAATTAAACGAACTGTTTCTGAAGACTACGATGAGAATCCTCTCATGTTTCCTTTATATAATGCATCCTTATTTAGTGTAAATGCAACATTTTTAATAAAAACTTTAATTTATATTTCGTGTGTATAGCTCTTTGATAATTCTGATGATATTATCTTTAATTAAACGTAAAAATATGACATCGACTTTGTATTTAGTAACCATTAAATTGAATTTTAGTATTAATTATATTTAATTAATTACGCCTGATGACTCTTAAATTGCCTGTTATACCTTGTAATTTTTTAAATAAAATTATGACATTATAATCATGTAAATAAGATATACATTAAATGCAAAATATGTTTCTAAAGAAATAATTTGTGGGCTATAATTGCGTAACGTAATTAATTAATTAAAATTATTTGTATGACCATCGAACCTTTTTAATTACATTATAACAGCCTTCAAAGTATTTCATAAGGAAATCATTTAAAAAATCAAGGCATCAATTGTCATTTATCAAATTTCGCTTACAAAGTTTTCGAAACAAACGATTTTATAAGGAATGATTAAAGATATCATTAATGATCGGTTAAGTACATGAGTTTATTCGTGTAAATCGTTTCACAAAATTGAGAATACATATTTAAAAAAGATTGAGACGCTTCTCTTTCCGTTTGATCGTGCCTGAGTTTACGTTTAGCCTACGATTTTATTTGCCAAGTACCGCGTGAGTCACGAAATTTAAAGGCTACTTGCATAATTTGGAGCGCCCTCGATATGATAGCGACATATTTCATCTCGAGCGAAACGCTCCTTCCACCTATTCCTCCACGAATTATCGGTACTTGGCCGACACGGCACGTACGTGCAACTGGCTCATGACTTGTGCGTATTTTATCTTGGCATATTAATTAACTCCAGAGCGTCGTCGGGGTTTTTGTAACGGCCGGTCTGCGCTGCGCGGAGCATCGCGAAATTCACTTGAGCGATTATAAATGCACCGGAATGAGACAAATAAAGGATAAAGGTATTCTAGTGCCGCGAATGTTGCTGAGCTAGATAAGCGACTCCCTCTCTCTCTCTCTCTCTCTTTATTTATTTCATGTTTTAGTAAGGCCGTATGTAGATTTGTGCACACATTAAATAATATTTATTAAAATAAACGTGATATCCACATTATATATAGTTCTTTGATAATTATATCTCGTTTCATATAATTGCGGTAAAATGTAAAAGGTCAATGAACACAATTTTCATGCACATTTTGCATCGACATCATTACAGCAATTCTTTGTTCTTCTACATTGTTCTATATCTACGAATAAAAATTCGATAAATCTAGCTACAAACAATAATATAATTCATTTACAATATAATAACGTGTAAATGACATTATCTATAGACATAAAATTTTATACATATTGCTTTGTATCCTTTCGTACGTGTTTGTTGAAATTCGGGTGTACTTAAAATGCGTATTGTTATAAAACATCATATACTTTTTTCGCGCCACAATCGGTCCTCTGGTAAATAAATATATTTGTCGATTAAGCGAATAAAACGATATCGATATGATTGTTACCGATTTGTACAGCGTCGCGTGTTATGCCGCGGATATATATATATATAGTTGCATCAAGAAGCGGGGTGTGTTGTCATCTGGCAACCCAATTTGTTGTTTTAACAAAATAAATTGCAAATTCGCGTAACGCGATTCTCTCCAACGAATTGACAGAATCCGCCAGTCCTCGGTATGAACTGCTGTTCAAATTGAATAATGAATCGCGTCCTGTTTTTATGTTTTTGGAGTGTGTGTCGCACTTCAAGATTAATTAAAAATTGTCATTATTTATTCAACTACGTAACTGCGCTTATACTTCGGATGCAATTACGTTGTGCGTGCGAGCAAACCATCAGACAGGTCGTCAGCGTTTACAATCCTTTGACGCTTAATTTTTGCACTCGGTAGAAAAAAAAAGAATCCTGCTTGCGTTTGTACGCGCCATAAACGGTGCACCGTCACTCATGTCTATTTTCAATATGTATCAGTCAGCCAATGGCTCGGTAATAGAGAAAATCAGAGCTGATTGTCATACAGGGTTGATTGTCAAAAAGTTAATAACCTAATCAGTATATGATTAATGCATGATATTTTCTGCTTTTTACCATCAGCAGATTGTTGATACACTCGTATTAAATTGATGTATAAAATGGTTTGCGCCAAGAGCGTTGTGTACCTGTATTACTTATAACGACTTTTAAGAAAATGAAGTAACCAAGTAAATTCTTCTTATCTCCTTTGTTTTTTTTCGTAATAGTTTTTTTCTCGTATTATTTAAAAACTGTGATAAGCGGCTCCAGTCTCCCCTATAATACAGTCGCTCGCTAACATGGAAAGGACGGACACGAAAGAAGATCGTCAAATGTAAAAAATTTTTTGATACCGCGGAATGGAAAAGATTCAGTATCTCAGCTAGGAGACTCCGAGGAGTCGAGCTCAGAGTAACTCATGATTCTAGGCGGAGTGGACGGGGCTGGGGGTAACTTCATACCCCGTCGCCTTACCGTTGCGGAAGGTAAAGAAATCCGACGTGTACTTAATAAGTTTTCGGTAATAACCGCGGAGCTCTCGGATCTTCGTAGCGAGACGCTTGACTTCGCCGACTTGCCACGTCGGTGCCCTTATTACCCTCTTACTCCACTAAAGCTTTCTTCGCGCCAGAACGCGTAATCTTAATAACTGCCGAGCCCGAGACCTGGGCTCGAGTAATAACTATCAAGTGGAATTTACTCGGGATGTTTTTAAATCGCGAAGCGATAGCCTAGTTCTGATTCTGTTGAAACCACCGCTGAAAATCTAACCACAGCCCCTCGAGGGCGTCTCGACGATGAAATAATTTGTCCTAATGAATGTAAGTGGCACTCGTGGATGTAATATATATACAATATTCGTAATATTAACAGTAAACGGCAGTTTCGTAAGAGCCTCTCCTGACAGATTACTCAAGTAAAACTCACGTGATGTGTATATCCGCGTTTGAAGTCTGTAGAGGAGAAAACTTAAGTGAGAGAGAGGATCGTGGAACCCGCCTTTACGCCGCGCTGTGCTGGTTGAATTTTAGCGCGACGCGCCGACGTCGGGCGATGGCCGGTGCCGTGGAACAGTGAAATATGAATCTCGGTCGGCGAGCAGTCAACGAAACCGAGATAATCAAACGCTGCTATCTACCATTGCTCTCTGTAAATCCCAGAAGCAATAAAGCTGCGGTAGAACGAGATGGCGAGGAAAGAGAGGGGTGAAATGGCGTATCTTCCGTTATCTCTTCCTTCTTCTACAGTAGAACGGCTTGTTATGCAAAAGAGAGAGAGAGAGAGAGAGAGAGAGAGGGAGGGGGGGAGAGAAGAAAAAAGAAAGAGAGAAAGATGGAGGTTTTCTCGACGATTTTTTAATTACTCGTTCGCAATCTCGCGTCTCCGTCCGACATAAACGCCATTTCGCGAGGACGGCCGGCAGACAATTGGCGAGAGAGACAAGAGGTTGGCACACGGAGATGCCTGTCGGAACGATCCAGGATTTATGTTATCTCTGGAGGGTGAGACTCGCGGGACTCGCACGGTGGGTACGTGTACGGGGAACCCGGATTGGCGGAAAAGAGAGGAAGGAACACGAAGGTCGTTTCGGCCGATATATATACGGGTGCGGGAGGAAACCCTCTTTCGCGCGCGGCGGCTCGGTGCGAATTCTCACCTCGCCATCCTCGTAATCCTCTGCCTTCCCGGGAGTCGCGCATTACCTCGTTGCGCGCATATAGGTGTATGATAAATGAAATAATGAAACTCGGCGTGCTTCTCTGGCTCGGCCGTGCTTCGAGCTCCGCGTAATTAATAGGAGGAAGCGCGACAAAGTGTTCGTTACGACACCATTTCTAATTTTGCCGTAGTGTAGTACACAGTATTAATTTTGCTTGCTTTATTATGCCGCGCGTTTTTAATAATCTGTGGAATATCTAATGCACGCATTTATACGTAATTGGCTGTACAGCGAAATCCTATTATTAAGTAGTGCACCGCAAACAATTTTATTATAATTTCATGGTCCGTCCCTCCATTTGTCAGTTTGCTTGTCCACTCGGTGTATGCAACATTTTTCAAAGAAACAGCTATTAACTTTTTTAAAAATTCTATAATTTTTTGATATTTTTAATAACATTCTTTCCTTCAAGTTATAGATTTTTCACTACATTACTTAATTATATCTGTCGCAAAAGATTTGTTTGTTGTATGTTCAGGAGAACGTCCTTTCATACTTGAAAAAAAAAAAAACGATACGCTCGTAACGAGACTTATGTTAGTTGCGATAATAATAAATAAAATCAATGACTTACCTGGAATCAGATTGTGACGTATGTATATTAAAGGAGTGTATTTTTACAGAGGTAATAAAAAGTTGATTTTCTGACGAACTTTGGTTGACCGTAAAAAATTGAAAAAATCAAATTACAGGAAATAGAAGACATTTTGTCATAACTGTTATATCATGGATATTTAAGGAAAACAAATTAGACAAATCTTTAGTCACCCAAAGATCGACAGGGATTCTTCGACTCGTCGGTTTTTATATCAACACGTTTATTCTGATTACGTTGAGGTGTGTATATATTTATAGAGAGAGATCTATAATTATTGTAGATACACGTAGTATGGTCGTCGCAATTTCAATTTTTGACACGCTCGCATTTCTCTCGCCAAATCCGTCAGATAAAATTTCACGGAACATTTGTACGCGCGCGCGCGCACACACACACACACACACACACACACATACACTTGCGAACTGCAGAAGAATGTACAAACAGACATACACACACGTGTACACGTCCGAAAGATTATATACAACTCAACGTAGACGCGATTCGCCAAGTCGCAACTCTCGTTATGCATAGAAAAGGTTACAGCTTTGTTAACGTCAATAGAAAAGTGGAAGTCAAACATCAGTTAAACGACAAAAATAATAATATATGAAAAAGGTACGAATTTTGAGCTTGCAAGAGCATCGTTCAATATCAAATATTCAATATCGTCAGAATTTCAAGCCACTATTTTTCAGACTTGATTGTTACTTTTCTGTTGCTTTCTAATTGGTGATAATTAAAATAATGTCTCGCTATCGTAATATAAATAAAACTTGCAAACGGAGTCCTTGATCCGCGAAAATCCCGGACGAACGAACGAGAAACGAGCGAATCTCGAATGTGCTCGGAAGTTGGGATGAAGGCAATTTTGTCGCCGTGCCACGTAATGGGTAATTAATGTTCATTCCGTATTCGAAAATTCGGACACTGTGGTACACTTCGATATCCGATAGGTATACTCAAAAGAATCTGAATGGGGTGTCTGTACTGCGGGAATGGTGCTTGCGGATTCCGAGACGTCGGAAAATTGTGCGGCGGTTATCGTGGCAGTGATACGTAAGCGTCGATGAATATTCCGTTGCAGAAGTGACTTTTGATGCTTTTTAGGGCTTTTGGTGCTTCCGGTACAAGCTAATAGACTCGTGCGGAGCTCGGAGGCGCTGGGGTTTTTGGAATTGACTTTCAGATTTGATAAGCCGATGCAAATTTTCGTGTAGAGGGCTTCTTTTGAAAACTGGCGAAACGCGGCGCTGGGCAGATCACCATTTAGCCCCAAGAGGGTGCATGCACGCCGCAATGCAGGCTCAGTACAAAGTGCAACTGTGGGGCTGTAACGAAACGAACGAGCCCATTCGGACGTGGCGATTTTAACGGGCAATTCTTATTTGTGGAATTTTCTGCAAAAGCTTGCTCCTCTTTCCAACTGCATCATTGATTGAAAAGTGTTAAACCGAAACGTACTGAGAAAGAAGCGATATAATAACCATGATTTATAGTCATTTTCGGTACAACTGTAAATATAATTGTTACTATTAACATTAAAGCACTATGATAGCAATAAAATTGGAATTCTCGAAAATGAAATAATCATTTCGTTGATGACTGAGATTCGTTTACATTAGAATCTGTTTTATGAAACACAATTTGTATAGGCCGAGAGATCACATATTGTCATGAAGATATTTCAGTCTGTCAAAGAATAATCTAAAGTATGTTAACTGAATGGAATTTAGCACACTCGAAAACTATTTAAACGTCAAACTAAACTAGTCGGTAGCGGAAAATTGTACCGACATATATCAGCCTGTAATTGCTCATTACGCGCGTTCGCTCTCCGCTACGTACGAACGCGAAATTGGGTCGCGTCGTGAAACTCGCGCGACGTGGCCATCGTTTTCTTTAAATACCGTCAAAATTTTCCCGGCGGCGCGGGCGCCGGGAACCAGCCGCATTCACACGTGCCCGCGGTATTTGACAGGAAACGTGGAATGTATTGCAGCATGCGAGAAGCGAGAAATTTAGGGAGGAGGCGCGCACGAGGGGAAAACGTGCGCGATCGTTAACGGAGCGCGTGCTTAAAATATCTACGAAACCGGAAGGACTTCGCCAATCGAACTTTTGTACATGTGTACAGATACAGGCAGTGCACAGTACTGGGTGATCCACTGCAGCTACTGCACTGCAGCTATTGTATGCACCGTACGTGATACGAGTGATAAGTTATAATTTTATCAGGCTAGGTCGCACCGTTGCGACTAAACGTGTGCATAAATACATAAATATTCGAAGCGAAATATATAAGAATGACTATGGGGCTCGCGAAAACGATTTTAGAAAGTATTGTAATACTTGGATATCCCAAGTATATACAAGAATTCATGTTATTTAATTATTGCAGTTGCGCAGGATTTTTTTCTACGAAGAAATTCGTAACTAGGAAAATAGTATTGCTTGCTGGGGAAAATAAAACATTATGAATTATCTCCAATGCGATTTGAGAACAAGATATAAACAACAGTTTAAACAATACAATTCGATATCTTTTGCGCCGGGAGAAAAATCGATCTTGCAGAGATTCAATTGGAGCACTCTCGAGGTATAATTCTCTTTTCTTTGTCCACTTCGATCTCGTCCGAGCACCGGACACGAAAGGAAAAAAAAAGAATGCGTCGAAAAAGAACGATTGCGTCTCAACCCTTTCGCGAATGCTTGAAAATCCTTTATCGCGACGTAAATAATTGCGACGTTCTAACTACAACGGAAAGAAAAGCGTGAATTTTAACTACCTGAAAGTATAAACTCAAATGTAACACGATGGCTCTTGCGTTGTCTATTTGTGTTAATAAAATAATAACCTTTGTCAAATCAAAAGGATAGAGGGTAAGTTGTTTTTTCTACAACAATAAGTTACGAAAAAATCACGAAACAACAGTAAGCGCATATCCATACATATATATCTTTTTGGTATTTATAGTCGATTTTTATATTCAAGATCATCTTAACCCTATATTACTAGAATAGTTTTTTAAATATAACTTTGACACAATTTTAACGTTCGCATGGGATATTTTTGATATTTCAACATTATATGTCAATTTTCATTGTTTTAAAAAATAATGTACAGTTTAGAATTAAAGGTTGATGATTCTATACATCTTTATTTTTAGATAAAAGCAAAACAAAACTTTTAATTGTGAATATAATGAATATATAAATAATATTCATATTTTTACTGAATATATAAAGTTTGGTGGCCTGGACATTCCACGCGAGTAATGAAAAATGAAGTATTCAGATCTGCAGAGGATGTTCTACCATCCTAAGGATCTTCACAGAATGTTCCTTTGAAAAAATGTGTATGTGTACACCTTTAAGATGTCATAAAAACGACATAAACCAATCACAAAGTCGTATTAGCGTCTTAAAGATATTACTTAAAACGGTCTTGAAGTAACAACCGACTATAAATACCGACGTTTGTTTTAATTGTTCTTATTCCTCGACCGCAGATCGCTACCACAGTCACACACGGTGAGAGAGTCACGTGTTTGTGACTTTACGTAACACAGGCACATACGCGCATATACACACGCACACGTACATATACATATATCTTTATCTCCTTGTCTGACCATTAATCGCAATCCAATCGTTTAATTATACAGTATCCGCCCTCTCTTTAAATGGGCCTCGCCTAATTGGGTGCCCAAGACTTCACGATATACGCGGAGGTATTGTATTACGCACACTCTGAAAAAATATCTCGGCGCTGTACATCGGAGCATATATCTTACAAATTACGAAGGGGCGTAACACGAAGGAACGCTCGTCACGTCGACTTTCCTCGCGCTCGTCGACGAACGTTCGTCAACAACGACAACGACGATCAATAACGGTCAATTACGTCGTACGTTGATATTAATTAGCCACGAGAAAGAGCGATGAAGTACGGAAGGTGTATACGTACGGATAAATAAAAAACTAAATGTAATAATAATTCCAATTCTGGAAAAGTTCAGAAGATTCTATTTAATCCTCCGGAGCTGACGATAAATCTATTGGAACCTATTCAGCTTATAAAGCTTCTTCTCAAAAATGCCCAACAATTTAATTTTTATTAAACCATTTATTCCTCTTTAAACGAGTTGTCGTTTTGCTCCCTTGAAATTAACTAGCGTCTTTCAGTTAACACAACGTTAGATGGATCTTAGAGACCCAACAGTTGGTAACTGCGTTACGGATTCTAGCGTCAGTTCCGAAGGGTTAAGGAAAACGAGGGTTTGCGCCTCAGGATCATTATTCCTTTTCTTTCTCGTGTGCCACCGATATACGAATTCCCTGCGAACGTACCTCGTAATGTCATTAACGGATTCGTCGATAACGATCCTTCGTGCCTGTTCTGTCGTCCCTCAGACAAGTAGGGGTTTAACCTCGGGCATCTCGCAAATAAAGTCTCTCTTTTCTCGATATCCTTATGTACAAGGTATTTACACTGTCTCCGCTGCGTAAATGCGACGAGGACATATATATATATAATATATATATATATATATATATATATAACTGTAAGATGTACACGCGTTGTACATTTGTACGGTGCACAACGTACAGCGACACGCGGAAAATACTCTTCGATCGTTCTTCATTATCTCGACGGTGAACTTAGTGAAAATGAGTGGCGACATGGCAGTTGCGTTGTGCGCGTTTTGGCAGTCCTATAGGACATATTTGTCCGCAAGATCTCGTCGCACGTCTCGTCAGTCTACATGATTAAGGGATTAATACGAAACGATGATAAAAATCGACCGCTCTAAAACGATGAACTATATCGCGTTTATTATAACGTATAGTATAGATATATATATATACACACAACGTGGCTTAACGTCGATAGCCAATCAAAAAATAAATCATTCCGGACTGAAGTATTCACTAAAGCTTAAACTTCAATAATATTTCGAAGAATATACAGTGAGTGTGCAAAAGGGGAGTAATCTTAAAATTTTAAATCATATTTATTTACATTTATGAAAAAGAGTTTGGATATTATGACAAAGAATAAAACAAAGTGTATATTTTCCAAAATTATGTCACTTAAAAGGATGTGTAATAATTAAAGTGATAAAGTAATATTGAAAAAGTATGGTTAAAGCCATTATCTAACAAAATATACTATTACAGTAATAAACAAAGATGAAAAATTGCATTATTTGGATGTATAAAAATATTCGTATAGTCGAGAAATTTATCTTCTGATCACATGAACACGGTTATTTTCGCGGAGCTCTTTTGTTTATGTCGAGACAAAAGACAGTCATTATTAATAAATTGCTAATTAATGTTCATTTTCTATACAAATAAGGCTTTTTTAAATAAAAATCTTTCCTATACGAGTACTTTTTTGCACTCACTGTAGCACGATACAATTTATCGTTAACGAGCCGTTTTCAATTAAACATTTCTACAACGTTATTGTCTCCGATTCCGTCGTCAAATGCTCTCCGAACGAAACGATAATTATGGATAATGCATATAGATGCTCGTCGCTATTGAACGATGCGCAATGTACAAGGTACGTTTGTTAGTTAGAATTAATATACATATTTTCAGAGCGCAGCAGGCTCCCTTATCAACGCACATGGTAATTTCGATAATTATAATCTAAATTTACTCCGTGCCCTCATCTTTCTGAGGAAAAGTCGCTATTTACAGTGTTTTACGCATACGAGGATGTATATCAGGTCATCTTGGAAGAAACTCCTTTTATCGTGAAAATTCGACCCTCGCTAAAAATCTCCGCGCGATTATTACTCCATTCGCATGTCGCGCGTTAGATACGAAAAGTCGCGTAAATAGACTAGAGAGTTGTGACGATGGAAGGATAAAGAACGGGTTTAACCTGCGAGAGAGAAGATCGAAAACTTGCTTATTTTATAGTTTAGGAAATTTACTCTCTTACCTTGTAATCTTCTGTAGTATATGCGACGTACTGTAAATAATTCAGAATAAATCTCGATACAAGATTTAATAAAATCATATGACATCGGTAAAGTCACATGACTTAATTTTAAATATTACACACCCCGTATGAGTGAAATTAATTTTACGCATGTATTTTTAGAAAAATAAATTGATTGACCAAACAGCATAATAAGTGACTATTATTAACTTACTTTCCTGATGATGATTAACTTTAGTTGATATTTGCGGATGTAGTAGATATTTTTTCAATTACGTTGTGAAAATTTATAAATACTTTTTACAGCTTTGTATAATTGTAAGTTAAATAATCTTATTCCTCGAATTTTGAGTTTCAAAATGAGAAAAATCTGTCAATTATGTGAATTTTAAACAAAGATCGATATATTAATTTAAAATTTGGTTACCCTACGAATATCAGTTAAGGAAATTTCGGAGCGAATACCAATTAGGGTTAAGCTACCGGAGAATTTTTTCAGACGAACATGCATTTATTTGTGTCATCATTTCATTGCGATAAAACATGAAAGTTGAACTGTCTGTGAAATTCTCGATAGGGAATAAAATCAGATGGTACGGGAAAAAGGACGAGAACACGTCCGACATTGAGAAAATCTTCACGTCGGATTTTCCTAACTGCTGTACTTTGTACAGCGCACTTGTTTCGCGTCGCGGCTGCCAGCGCGGAAATATTTTGCGGATTTACACGGAAATAAGTCGATCTTTCTCTCGAGATCCTCTCCGTTCCCCCGAAATTTACCGTTGCACTTGGCGCGCCGTAATCGACGCGATATACGACACTCCGAGAAAAAGGAAGAAAGAGACCGGGGAGCATATCGTCGATAAAGACGCGCCATTCTACGAAAATACACTCAACGCGACGATCTTCTTTATCCCCCATACCTACTTTGTAATACAAAGTATACTCTCGGGATAGAAAATCTACATTCGCCGTTGCGAGACATAGGTACATCGATTTTTCCTCCCGTCGCGGCACGAACATCCGCGGAAACCTAAGTTTTTGGACATGGTGCTTTCCGCTACAATGGCAATTCAGTCAATGGATTCTTCGATAAATATCAGTAGATTTTTTTTCGACGCCGATGTTTTTAGAATCAAAACGATCACATCACGCAGTGATGCTCTCTTGCGAAAAATTTCTTAGTTGGGTGACGTTTCGTACGATTAATAGTATATTAATATTACACACGTATCTCCCTTCGATTTCTTTTATTACGATAAAAATTATAATATATATAAATCTGGAATGTTTGCTTCCTGAAATCTAGAATTGTTCCAATAAAACTTTTGGTTCATCTCAGGATTTATTTTTGTTAAATTTCTTCTGCGTACTTTCATGATGTTTCGTTAAAGATAAATGGAATCTTTGAAAATTGGGCAGTGATAAACTCGCGATATATTGCTTTCACAGATTTTTATATCACATGACATTTTGCCATATGTGTACTCGGAATACAACGGAATGTCTAAACGAAGGAATTTGGTTGCTGTATGTTATCCGATATTGGAATCTTTCGATATGTATTCTTCATGAGATTATTTGGTCAGTCCTGAACGTTCGTACCAGCTACCTTAATAGGATTGCGAACCGAATGTAATAGGTTGCATACAAAGACGTCTAGCTCCTTCTCGTTATATTACCTTGGTATATTCATACGAGTCTTACCGAAGCGTAGCCATGATTTTTCTCGTTGTACGGTGTCTCGTAGTCACGATCAGAAGTTTGTTTTTAGACACGAGCACCGCAGACGTGGGCGGTCGTCATCGGGCGAAAATCCATACGTCTGAAAGCGAGCGATCACGTCGCTCGATGTGAGCGCGCAATCGTCTCGCGTCCAGACGAAACTCATAATTCACATTAGGTATAGCTTTTCTCGAGAATTCGAGAACGTTACCAGGAAAAGCACCTCGAGTCCAGGAATCGAAAGGTAGTCGCGCACCATGAAGACACGCACGATCGCCACGAGCCATATCAGACGTAGTACTCGTTGACGTTGAGCGCGTCGAAATCGCGTCCCTATACGCAGCTTTCCTGGGTCGAGATCAGGGGCGTACGGACGGTGACGACCTCTCTCGCTGGGTGATGCTGCTTGCTGCTCATGACGGTGGCGACGGTGGAATCCTGGAGCACGTTCGCCGCTGTTATAGGGGTGGTCGCGCATGACGGCACGTTAGGGACGTCCAATTTAGGTGGCCTGGCATTGTGGTCGATGCAGGCATAGACTGTGGCTTCCTTCGTATACGGCTTGCCGCCCACGATCACTCCGAGACCGCTGCCGTAACCCTGAAGACCACCCAGACCGCCAACTCCGCCACCGAGACTGGCCAGCTTGGCGTCAGTCGTCAGGGTCGACAGGGTGGTGGGTCTCGCTAGGCACAGCTCGGCGTATGTCACCTCCCCAGAAAGCTAGAAGAAAAAGATTAGGATGTGCTACATAAAAAGTTTCGAAACAAAGATGTTACTTTAAAAAAAAATTCTGCTAATTTCTTTTAATTTTATATTACCTGTGTATTTCCGATATCATTATAGCTTAACATTAATTGTTCGTTTTAATGATTTACAATCAACTCGTTGGTTTGACGACCTCAGTTGAGATCACACTCTTTTATTTGGTTAACTGCTTACTCAATTTTCATGAAAATTGACTTATAAGATAATTTCATAATGATTTAATATTTAACTTGATAATGTTTTATTTGTATCTATGAAATGGTTGATGCAGTAGGCGACAGAATTTCGAAAAAATAATTAAATTTTTTAAAACTGATAGTGCAATTATCATAAAATCCAGTTTTACAAAATGTTTTTATTACGAAGTAACGTCAAGTTTTCAGTTTCGCTTGATTTGAAGCTCATCGGTGCTTCCATTAGCAAGCAATTAGTACTGACCTTTTATCTTTAATTATTATACGAACTCTGTGATATTAGGTCCTCGTTTATCGAAGATTACTTACCTTTTGAAATTCGACTGTTTCAGACTACATTCAAATTCAACAATATTAAGAACTTTCAAAAACTGAATTTAATTTTAGAATTTTTGACAGAATTGAATTCATCGTCCTCCTTAAAAATCTTCTTCTAATCTTCTAAATCTTTAGAAATCAAAATCTTTTTTATGTTTCTTTGTTAAAAAGCTCCGGTATTCAAAGGGTTAAATAATGATTAATAATATTTCATCTGTATTTTTTATCTTTATCATTTAGATCAAAATTAATGAAAATTGTTTTTTAAATTGTGTGAAATAATTTGCGCTGAATATAATAATGTATACAAACAGCATGTACATTTATAGTGAATTTATAATGTGGACGTGTCCTGGATACCTCATGCGAGTAACGAAAAATAATATAACAAAACAATATGAGGGATTACTTTATATAACAATGATCATACAGCTAAGTGAGGACGAACACTGAAACGTTGACGGCAACATAACTACTTCAGTTATGAATATGCTACTTGACAGGCAATAGCAAACAGGACTTTTCTGCTAACTCCAACTAAATGAAGTTTATTGAAACATACGTTAATCGTCGGGTTCTACATTGAATCCGATTAGGGATTAAGTACGCGTATTGTTTCCATCGATCGAATCTGCTGCACATTATGCAACAAGTCCGCTCGGATGTCTAATGACACGTGGGTAACAGCAGATTAAACCAATTTCAATACATTAGCGTTGGTTTATTATAGACGTGTACGCGAGGCGTAATCCGCTAAAGTGAATGCAGCCATTATACTGTGACGCGTACCCCGGCCGGACATTCGAATAATCCCCTATTCGCATGAGACGCCTAACTTTCGTGATAGGGCCAAAGGATTCCTAAGAAACCGAGCGAGAGTTTTCGCGTCGCATTTTCCTAGTCGCAAGACTTAGATAACACGAACAAGTCTAAACTTTGGAAATTTTCACTCCTGAATATTCCTAAGAGACCGCCTGGACTAGTTGGCTCGTATTACGGAAACTTTTGACGGCGAGAGTTCCTCCGACTGTTTAGGACAGCAATCCTCGAGTGCTCGACGCCATTTCCTATAAATTGGACGCAAAACAACACGGAGAATGTTCCCTCGCGATGGAATATAGAGGAAGAGCGGATGAAATTGTTCACGAGAGCGAACCGGTTCATCGGATTTTATTATGTAAAGGATCAAGGAAAAATTACGAGTTTTATAGATTTTCAAAGCGCAAGCTGCTTCTTGCATCGCTTTTACTACTATTAAGCTTTTTATCTACATTTTCTATAGGAAAATCCACATATATATATATTTTTTTTTTTCTCATCGAGACTTAGCAAACTCCGACAATTTTCTACAAGCACTTAAGGTTGCGAGAAATTTAACGCTGATAATCATCTATACCGTCGATTCTGAAAACGTTTCAAATTCAACGGAACGATTCGAACAATTGGTATTTAAAGAAAAAGCAACAATTAACCGAGGAGAAATGGAATACGAAAATCCGAGTAGCGATAATCAAAGTTTTCCACTCTAGAGTTTTGCTCCTCTCTACTAAGGTTTTACTAACAGAACTTTAGATCCCCGCAGTAATTAGCAATTAATTTGGTGTGAAATTGGGGGTGAAGTTTCAACGAATCGTGACGAAAGGGACTCGAGAGGAGATCGGGGGAAATTTGAAAGAGAGTAAGCGCAAATGTAACGAGAGGAGTGCGTATTTGGATTCTGACCACTCATCATTGCGAATCACGAACGCGGAAAAAGCGATTTTGCTAAAGTATCTAAAAATTTAGCTGGATACTGATCTGAAAATAATTGTATTATCATCAAAATAATTAGGACGGTTAAACGAGAACGTTAATCCTTCGCTGGTAACATGAATTTTAGTCCTTCTCCATCAGCTCCAATAAAGGTCTTAAAAAAAAATCACAGCAAATTTTTAATTTTCTTTCGGATTACATAAAAATCTGAAAAAATTCTATACTTATCAAAGTTTTAAGAACAAGTTTTTATTATTATATATATAATTATATTTATAGAAGTCAGATTGTAATTTACTTGTTTTTTTATAAATATAAATTTTTCTACCAGAATTTACAATCAAAATCGATGGTGCTTTTGAAGATTCCAATTACTGATACAGGGTTAAACTTCTTACAGCATTGTCATCAAGCGAACTACATAATTATTATAATGATCCAATCAAATTATTGTCAGATCTGTAACTTAAAATTTTAGGTATTTCAACAAAATTATTTCGTAAATTATTACGTAAATTTTTTTTGGCATTTACAATTTATCGATTAATAATCGTAGTATGCAAAATAATTTCATTCGGAAAGAGATATAGTTATCGGGTATCATGGCGTTAGAATTTCTTCGACCACAGAATGTTTCCCAAAATGGAGAGGCGAGACGTGGACAGTGCAATTTTCTAGTTTCAAACTGCTGCAGCTGGAAGCGTTGCTTTCCGGTTGAAACTTTACGTAGCGCCATCCTCTCCGGATGGATACTGTTATTTCAAACTACACCGCTGGAGGACTTTCTTGAAAACGTTGGCCGGAGCTTTTCGCGAAGCTCGGCGGGAAAGGGGAACGACGCGACAGTACGACAACGGTGCGATTCGGCGGACTGTTTCGCTTCTTCCATTTCTTTGCACTCCACTTTCTTAGTTTCCCATCCCATTCCATTGGATGAACCTATTAACTTTATTAGAACGTCCTTCGCTCGCGCGCTTGACTAACAAAATTCTCGTGATTTAAACTATCGACTTTAATTGTTTGAAGTCTCTCTTTGCTGCGAGCAGCGACTGTATTACATTCATTTCCCTCTCATGAAATCAGAACATCCATTTACACCTAATGGTTGTAGCAACTGTGCGGCATATAGTTACCGAGCGGGACAACAAAATATAATTTAACATAGATTCTGGAGGGAATTGTCAGAGTTTGTTAGAGAATTGGCTTTTGCATTTGGTAGCTATTCACTAAAGCGTTTCGTATGATTATAATACGCTATTCAATTTCCACATTATCTATCTTATGTATTGAAATATATTATCTAATACTATACACACTAACTGACACGTCACTATACGGGTGTGACACTCATTTCACTACAGTTCTTACTCTCATTTGCAGATATTTCGAACAAAAAGTATACCAATATATTACAAGATGTCTTATGTCCCAATTTTGAACATTGTTTACTTATTTTTTTATTTATCTACACCGATAAATACATGCGCAGAGAAAGGGTATGAATTAGTAATTTAAAAAACCTTAGCATATGCATTTTTATGAAATTTCGATGACATTCTCTATTTTCGTGTTAGCTATATTGGATTTGTCAATTTGAAATTTAATCATATTTGACGTCAATGACCGTAAAAATTTGATATATGCATTTTTATGAGATTTTGATGAAATTTTCATTTTTGCGTCCGTCATACTGCATCTGTCATTTAAAATTTTGAAATTTAAACCTCGTATCTGACATCAATGTAATTTACAAAACTCCTACACGCACATACATTTTTATAAGATTAAAATGAACTTTTTTATTTTCGCGCCGCTGCTATATTGCATTCGCTATTTTTAATTATATTTCACATAATCGATTACAAAGCATTTACATAAATATGCATTTTTATAGTTGGCCTATAACATTGTTTTTACAACAAAATTCTTTCCGAAGTGGAATGAAATGAGCTGAAACCACTCCAATTTATTAAAAATCTAGTGTGCTACGTGTTCTGATGAAGGCATCGTGCCCAACACAAAATTTAGTGCTATACTTTAGCGCTTCGAAGAGAACCGAGTGATTTTTTTGTCTAACAGTAATTTTCTGAATTTTGACTGAACACCTATTCATATGGGAATAAGTCTCTTTGCTGATATAAGGTTGAGAATTAATGCATTGTACAAAAAAGTGAATTATCAACATGGTACTTACCGGCAAGGTTGGATAATTGTTATAGTCGTTATGCGAGTAGGCGGGAAGTCCTTGTAGGTGATTATTCGTCTGCTGGGTCGGAAGGGATGATGGTGGAAGACCATCCGGTGTGTTTTGCGTTGCCAACGGTGTGCCGGAAGTCGAACCGGTCAGCTGATAATCTGAATCTTTCGTTTCAAGTACATGTGAGAAATTTCCACTTTGTTTCGAAGCAAGATATTATCAGCTAGGCTCTTGTTGAAAAGTTTACGGTTACTTTACGAAAAGTAACCCCGTAAAGAATCGAAAAGATCTTGACATGTCGATTAGAACTTGTAAGTAAGCGTGAACTTTTCAGATAACATGATAAAAGTTGTAGGTACGAAACATTTACAAAAAATAGAAGACGTATTCTTAATATACATCTATTACTGCTGTAGAATAAATATAATAGTTCTCGAATAATATTTAATCACGTACACATTTAAGACACATGAATAAGGGATAAAATATTTTTCTTTTCCACGTCATAAATTAATTTTACGCTGGTTCCAAAATACTTTATTGATGTAATTTATTTAATTAAAAATTAATTAAATGTAAAGCGCCATGATTGCGCAAATTATTCATAGAGTTTGCTATATCATTTATCGAAAAGAAAACCGTGATATAATGTGTTCGTTATGCTATTAAACTAGTTAAATCATTAATTCATATTTGCGATGGCACACTGAACTTTATCGTAATAAACTAATAACTACAAGGCATTACTAATGTATCGATATACCTGCGCTTAATTCATCGAGGAGCGGTATGCTAATGCGATATGTTAATTAAATAGTAATTTGTACATAACCAGATATCATTTTGATCGTGATTAAATAATTAACTAAGTAATATCGCGTCCAGAGTAATTTTCTTCATTAAGTTAACATTACATATCCTGTTCAGACGACAAAATTAGTGTCCCGAATATAATTTGTGCTCACAATCAGTTATAAATATAAAATGACCCATAATTAGGGAAATAATATGCTTCCTTTTTCGGGGGGAAAAACTTGATGTATATTGTTGCAAAAATAATAAAGAAAAACGTGTGTCTATAAAAAAAATTGATTCATATTAAAAAGATATTGAAAAGAGTTTATATCACGGTTATATCGCAGATTTAACAAAGCTCATCGGCGCGATGGCAACTATCCGAACGTTGAGTATCGGATTCGCATAAGCGAGTACGATGAACAAGTCTCTCTCGTAATCGGCCGAGTAATTTATTAACAAGTCCGGGGTTAAGTTCTATGGTTACCAGCTGTATACTCAACCATAAACCGCGCATTCGCGAGCGCTGTTCCCGCGGTATTACTGCGAGCGATGTAATGACGCATAGCATAACGTTGCGCGATGCTGTTAACGAATCGCGGCGCATTCGCAATACAGTCCGATGAATTTCCGGTCTCGAGTACACTTGGCCAAGTGTTCTCGATCGCTGTCAATCAGATATTACGTTTGAAAGCTGGCGGCGGGCAATGTAGCTGATAAAATTTCCATGTCGAATCGAAATGTCAAACCTTCGGAACAGCAATGTTAACCCTGTCGTTTCCTTTTTTGTTTTTCTTTCTTCTTTCGTATAAATTTAGTTTGAATAAAACTGAACTCCTACTGATTTAATATTACTTCAACTGAATGTATCATTTATCTCTAAAAAAAAGTTTATTTAAAAATTAAAAAGAATCCACTTAAAAATTCTATTTAAAAATTTCATTAAAAAATTTATAGTTTATGAAAGCAAGAAGTTTAAAAAAGTTAGAGGCAATGCATACACAGAGTTGTTTTATTAAAACAAGAATAGATCTAAAAGAAACAAGAGGGATAAACGGGTAGGAAATTCGTTTCGGCGCGGGTGATTCTTTTTAATTACGATCCAGATTGAAAGCTTGGTGTGTTTCTAAAGTAAATTCGTTAAAGCATACGCACGGAAAAGTGGAATAACTAGACACCAATCTCGTTTATATGATGGGAGTCATTAAGCGTTTAGTATTATCTAATTTTCAAGATAGAGGATAAAGAGAAAGAGGAAACTGAAACATTATTCACATGCAGTTTGAACTCTTGATTATAATACTATGTTACATCGACGACACGAAATCAAGAATCTCTTTCGTCATATTATCACGTCTTAAATTAGTGGAACAAAGTAAGCAGAATCAATTCACATTAACATTTTTATTTGTTGCTCATTTGTTGCTAAAAGGAAGGTCGTTAAAAAATATGCAAATTACGAATTTGTTGCTTGCATATTTCAAGAGCAATAAATTCAGACATCTCAGTACCAATTTCAAGCGAGCAGCATATTTTTTATTGATACTTTACTCTTATTCTGCCTGCATGCTGAGGTTTTTTTGTTGTTATTTACACTTTTAATTAATGAATTCAAAACTAGGATATTTCGACGACTATTAACAAATTAGAAAGGAATTTCTATGTTATTTTTAAATAAATTGGCTCTGTTATACGTATAGTGTGTTACGCTAACTTAATCATCCTTTAGCGGAATATTATTCGAAAAAACCTGACAGAGCAAAAAATTTTTTTCTTTAACAACTTTTTAGCAACAAATAAAAATGTTAGAATTGATTTTATTCTCTTTCTTCTCCGCTAACTTATGAGACGTACCTATATTTTTCTTGATTATATATATATTATAGTAATTACAAATAAAGATCTGGTATACAAGTAGTTTAATATATGCTAGTACTTAAGCGCAGTTTAAACGACTATGTAGTATGTAAATTCACATGGAAATTATTTAAGCAACTAAGATCCAGCTTCGACTTACAGGCTTTAACTCTTATTTGTCTAGTATTTAAAATCGTGTTCTTCATTATAACAGAATTCTATCAACTAACATAAACTGAAAAACAGATTAAACATGCCGAAAAATTACCGTAAAATTATATGTCGACCGGAGACTTTGGCTATTATATGTAGTCACAAAATTTACGTGTGGTTCTTCGACTTTAAACAGAAAAAGAATATCAGCAGCCTTCGAAAACTTACAACAAACACACGGAATTTATTCCGTTCGAGTGGAAGTTTACGCGTGCTGCCATTGAAAAAGCAGTATATCGGTTTAGAAGTATGTACACTTACATGCGCCATACTTCGTCTCTAGTCGTACAACGGCGGATGCATACGTTTAAAATTTTCAGGGCAAACGCGAATCGAGTATGCGCCGATCGACATATCGCACAGCAATATGTTACGCGTTTATTCGTCGTTGTGTATAGCGAGGCATTGCGTTACTGTATGCGATTTACGCGGCCAAATAATTTCGTGCATTGTCCGAATTCTCGCAACCGTACGCTCCGTGCATCGGTTACGCATAGGATACTTCCGAAATTTTTATTTACGCATTTACACATTTCGCGTGTAAAATGCATATCAAACGACGCAAAATATTATTAAATAATTCGGTAATAAAACTGTGGCAGAGGCGCGACACGTTTTTGCTCAGTGTCGTGTGCTTATATATATTTTTCGAATGCACACAAAGCGTTTGATGTTCGTCCTTTTATTCGGGGAACATACCTTTGTTGGTCGGCACAACATCTGGATTTCTGTCGTCTGCGTCGTAAAGGTCCTCCGAACTCGGTGCGGTAGCCTTCTTTAAAGGTAAATCGCCTGGCCTTTGAGCTCGCCTTTCGCTCCTCATTTTCAACGCTGCTAGAATGGCGACGGTGATGAGCAGGAGTGCGGCGACCACACCGATCAGACTTCCGAGCAGCGGGGTGAACTCGAAGGGTACCGGAGTACCTGTGAACAAAACCCGCACTACTCTCGTGGAAGCATGTCGGTATAAAGTTTTCTCGCTCGTGCGGACATTGAAAAATTGCGATTATATTGAAAAAAAAAAAAAAAGAAAGTACATAGTTGGAAAATTTGTATTAAATTTAACACATTTTATGGATCCAAATAAACCACTCAAATTTTTATATTAATTTAACACAAGATGAATGAATATGTTAGTATAAGTAATAAAGAAGGTAAAAATTACTTAAAAATTTTTTAAAATGTATAAAAAGTTTCATACAATTTTTTGAAACATTATGGAAGCATATTTCTTTTATAGATATTGATAGAATTAATGTTTATATGCCAAATTAACGTTTAATTAATTTATCTTAGAATTTACATTTAAAAACTATATTATTTGTCCATTTACTCATAAATTATGTTATTTTAACATTATAAAAACACAACAACGACCGGTTTTAACACAAATATGTAATGTTTTTTACTGTGTATAGTATTATCTAGAAAATCCATCCGCGCTGTAATAGAATAGAAATGAAGTTGCAACGATACGATAAGTGTGCCAACCGGATGTTTAACAATACGTAATGCGAGTACGCTTTGTGTACTTGCGTACGACGCTTTTCTGCTACGAAAATATTTCATTCACGCGAAACAATATAAACCGGAGGCTCCGAGAGAAGTGCTGGCGGGACAATTTTCCGGACGGGCTGCGAGGGTAAACGGGTTAAACGAGTTAAAGTCGCATTACGTCGTAAAAAGATAGGAGATATTTGGCCGGCGCGAGAATGGAGCCATCTGACTACCTACCTACCTACCATTTCTAAGATTAATGAATTCGAATCCTTTTGATATCTCTCCACGTTTAAACACCGTTCCCGGGCGACGTTTAATTTTCCACGAGGCCCGTCTTCCGCCACGTCTTCGTGCGCGTCCGCGCGCGCACACTGCACTCGCTATCGCTCTACCCGTCCGTTTTTTAATCTCTTTCCTTAGCCCGGACCTCCTGAGAGACATCGCTCGTAATTGCCACTCGTTTTAGTCACGAGCGACCAAATGTTTTTACTCTGTGCTCCGATGCACAGCCAAAGTGCACGTTAATTTTTAATCAAGGCGAAAGTGCACCGGATACCCATGATATTTACCTGCCATCTACTTTCCATCGTCACCTCTGCTTTACCCCCTACATTTCCGTTCTTAATTTTCGTTGATTTTCAGAGACGTATTTTTGTTCGATCATTTGTTCTGCCATGTGATTTCTTTATAAAGTTTCCTCTAAACGATCTATAATTCTCGCATCCGATCTAAAGAATAGATTTTAATGTGTGGATTTATAAAAATCGTAAATTAATATTAATTGTAAATTTTAAATACTACTTGGAAATCTTTCATAAGAAGAAAGATCTTTTATTTACTTCAATTTTAATATATTACGTAAGAAACGTTCAATTACAAGGATTTCAGTTTGAAGATATCGTTCCTTTACTTCGAAAGTAACACAATTTAAAAAATAAAATATATGATTTTAACTATTTTAAATGTATAATTAAACTAAAAGTATCAATCCACGCATTTCGATAAAACAATTATTAAGTATTTTAAGAATATCGTATTATGAATATTAATTTCTTTTGTAAGCTTCCAGCTTTAAACTCAAGATCTTATGATACTTTAAATTATTTAAATATAGGTAGATACTTTTAGTTCAAATTTTTTTGTTTAAGGAAAAATAGAACTACTTTTGTCATATAGATGATTCTAGCATCCTCCTAAATTAGTTCATTTTTTATGATTGTTTACTTGGGATGATGTTTACTTAATTCAATCATGAGTAACGTTCTTTTAGTTATGTCACTTTTAAAGTAAAGCGATATCACTAAATGCTTAAAATTCTAAAATAACGAAATGACCAAAGTCGATACACATACATGTAGATATGTATACAGAGAGAGCCATTTCAATGTTCGTTTTTAATCAATTTTGACGAGTATTGTTAAGTTACAGAATGATTAACAGGAACAATATTTACTACTAATGTCTTTTTTTTTCATTCATCATTGCTTTCTTTTTCAAAAATTCAGTTGATTTAGTTCGATGGATTTAAATTGTTTGTTTCATTTGCGGCAATCGTTATTTCGCCGAATCGTTATTTGACTTTCTGCGGGGAAATTTCGTACATTGCGAAATCATACTCAACCAGTTGCAAAACAAATATCGCACGTTACCGTTAAATACCGATGATACCAGCACGTGATGAACTACAAATTACGTTTTGTCCCGTGGGTGTGTCTTGTTTATTTTTCGTAACGCGAAAGAACTTTTAATATACACACTCTCACCAATAATATTTACCAAACCACGTGATACGATGCTAGTTGTAAGCCGGAAATTTCCACATCGCAAAAGTTTGCGTACGCGGTAAATGGAATTAAGCTCGCTCGCGTCGCGAGTATTTGATCGTATCGCGGAAATAGAGCGTTCTCTTCGTTTTTTTCTCTCTCGGATCGATCAAATTAAAAACTATGGCAGAGATCTCGGGCAGGCTGACCGCGTCCGGCTCTTCGCAGTGGTATTTACATCATAGGAATACGCCCCGCGTAGTCGGTGCTGCTATATTTTACCTACATGCAGTGACGTAGTGAGAAAAATTTTTCGGAAGGGGCTGTAGAAATTAGTCTTTCTTTTATGTCCTTTTTTATACTAGTGACATATTTGGTAATAAACAAAAAAGTTTCATTTAAAATATGATAAATGTTGACTTATACAACATTTTGTACATCAATTTGATCACAATCACCAATAAGCTTAAGCCTCTACACCACGTCAAAGATTTAAAACTTTCCAGAAAACTTTTTCAAATATTCAACTACAATATAGCATTAATGAAAATTTTTAATTCGAAAATTCTTAACATAACTGTAACATTTGAAAAGAGTTTCACTAAACTCGACAAAATATTATTAAAAATCCGGCATTTTGTTGTAAAGTGTTTCGAAAATTTCGGAATGGCTCTACAAGTCGCAGAATATGTCAAAAATTATAGAATCAAAATTTGAATAATAAATATTAATATCCGGCTGAGATTTCACGAGTTGAAGTGCCATTCTCCCAACGCCATTTTTTTACGGTTGTACTAGCAGCAACAGTTTTTTCCGTGTAATTTATCGAATTTTTGTTTACGTGTCAAATACACAAAGGAAAATCAGCAAATATATTTTTAATACATAATAAACGATATTTTTGCAACTAAATTAAATATGAGAACTATTCCAACAGGATTTAATTTCCTCTCACAAAACAAATTGATATTTACGGTTCAACAATTTTTTACACATTCTTATGAAATTATTGAAATTATTCAGAATTTCGGAGGGGGGGGACTACGCCACTGCCGCGAGTTACCTATAAGTTATACGTACTAATTTGTATTTTACGCTGCAAATTCCTACAATAAGATAAACATCCTAGTGACAGAACGTATATCTATGTTTAGATATTTGTACAAAATATATTAGAATAAATTATCAGAGAAAGTTAGAATTTTAATTGTAATTCGACTCTTACTCGCCCTGTTTAATGTTATTGATTATTGTTATATAAAAGAGTCCTTGAATTTTTCAAATTATTTATTTGTACAAAACTTTATATTTGTTTGTATTATATTATTACTCTCAAGTGCTTTTGTAAATATAATATTATAATGATTTTTTGTGATATAATATTATAATTTATTTGTAAGAGTACAATTAAATTATAATATTGTAATAGAAAGAGCATTTGAAATTAATAATAATAAATTTTGTGTGTCTAACACAAAATTAGACATGGATACGTACATATATGTTCGATCATTGGGACGTTTATACCTTATTGAGAGGATTTCAACGAGTCAAGATTTCAAAAGCGCTGCTCAGCTCAGATAGGGCTGTGTTCGGAAACTTCACTCAAGTATGTTATTTTATCCTTATTTTATATCTAATGAATGATAAAGATAGAATGACGCAAAAGGATACTTGGATGAAATTTCGAAAAGCAGCCTTGCATGACCATTCAAGGCATTCACGTGGATGAGAGAAATCGAGAGGTCTTCCCGCGTTCTCCGCGGAGTGCTCGTATGAGGCGCGGAAGCAAGACGGCCAAGACGATTGGTGCACAACGGCCAAGATAGGTGGCTGATCTCGGAATTTTATTAAAGTTTCACACTCGTCGGGTTCTCGCGGCGAGAGGATCGATTTTCGAACCAACTACTCCGCCTGCATACGTACGCTGGTTTATATACCTGGCGTATATACACTACGGGTAGTGCGCGACGGGTGTACCCGCTTGAATCGCACCGTGGAAACTGACCGAGAGAGCAATTTCACTTGTAAATTCGTCCCGGGCCGATATACATACACGCGCGCGAGCGCGCGCACACACACATCTACGCGTACATGTATGTACACCCGGGTCGAGTATATCTGTTCTAGGAGAGTAGTCGAGATCCTACCAGCTAGAAATCTACGAAATGAACGCGGCGGCCGAGAGGGATGGATTCGACCATCAGATTCATCCTCCCGAGCGTCTGGACCGGGATCAACCGCGTGAGATTCGTCGCCGGTGGTTCGTCCAGAACGCGCAACTCGCCTTTCTCATCGGATACATAAGTCGTATCATCCTCCCTCCTCTCTCTCTTTCTCTCTCTCCCGTTTATGAAATCCCTTTGTCTTTGAATACATATCAAGTAGGACATCTCGATGTGCTAAACGTTTGATCGAGAGGTGTATCTCTTAAACAGTAAGATTGAAATCAAATGTGACTAAGTTCGAGCATTGCAATTTTTTATACAGATGACGAAAAAAATGTTAAAACTCTTCTTGAAAAATTAATAACAAAAAGACTTTAGTGATTCCCAAAGACTTATATGTTTCTTTAGCGTTAGAAAAGATGCGTTCTTGTTACAGATTAAGGGAAATTCTCGCGCAATCGAGCCCTTGCAAAATTATATCAATTTTCCGTGATTTTACGATGAGTAATCGTGCGAGGCTCCATCGGCGGTGCTACTCCGCGTGTCTCCTTCACAGAGACGTTCGTTGGAGCGATTATATCGCTCACGGGAATGGAAAGTTTCGCGTTACTCTCATAGATCCTTCCTACTTTCGTAATTACAGGTGGACGGTGAGATTAATTCTCGTAATTACTCACACGATATATTTGTCTCTGACTACTTACACCCTACAGATATTATTACCCGTCTTTCCTTCCGGCAGTATGGAATTTCTCTCGATCTTCACCAGGGCGCAGGATCTTCTTGCCTTCCTTACCGCTGTATCGAATCAATAAAATAAGCCAGGGCAAACGAGAGCCCCACACAAGTTTCGAAGGGCCATTCGCGTTTCGAAGGAGAGCGCACGAGTAAATCTGGCTGTAGCGGGTTTTACGCACCGCCAGAACTGCCGCCAATTTTTGGTCGAGGCCGTTTCGTGTAAGTGGATTGGAAAACGTCGGAATAGATTACTACTCGCGACGGGCGGACGGCGGCCGTTCCGTAGAACAATCCACATATACACCGGCGTGACGTGGACATAACTTGCGTAATACCCATATCCAGGTGATTGTGCGCGCGTGTGTTTGTGTGTGCGCGCCCGCTGATTGAATTTCTCGACCCAGATGCTCAATTTTCGCGGTGAAACCTTTCGTATGGTCCAAGTGCTCTTTAGCTGCGAGAAACGACCGAGTGCTATATCCGAGTTCGACTCGGGGATTCGGATCGGATGAGCGGATTAAAACGTTACACGGACAATCCGCGCGGTGCCGTTCGATTTAATTCGCTAATTCGATTAGCCCCGACGTCCTCCGGCCAGTCTCATAATTTATGGATCGGCGTTGCACCGGTAATTCGTCCATATATTCCTATCAAATTACTTATTTCGTTGATGTAGGATACGATCAATAGTGTTAGGCTTGAAGCGACTGGTTGCCTAATTCCGACGTTGTCAATCATTATTATCTCGATCGGATTAATGTCAATTATGGATCTAAGTGACGTAATCACGTTGTCGTACACTTCGCGGAATACAGATTTCTTAATCACTCGTCTTGTTATGAATTCTACGCACTAGTATGTTTACGTTAAACTTTTTGGAGCAATCTAATTAATTTGTCATTCCAGCATGGAAAGAACAATTTTACTGAAATATCTAAATATTTAGCTAGATACAAATCTGAAAATAATTTTATTTAGACCGTTAAAATAATTAATGTAGGAGCATATTGAGCAATGCTGCAAAAAATTTTGACATTTAAGCAATCAGCTTTTTTTAACATAATTATTATAATTGATTTAATAAAATTATTTTTAGATCCGCGCGCGCGTATCTATGTTAAATTTTCAATACTCTAGCAAAAGCATTTCTTCGTGATGTGACACGAATCGTGAATGATATTTCATATTTAGTCAATTTTCGTAATTCTACATGGAAAGAACGGTTTTGCTGAAGTGTTAAAAAACTAGATTCAACTTAATTGCTCAGATATAAAACGAGTTTCCTATATAACTAATTTTAATGGTTGAACAAAATTATTTTGAAATTTCGCTGTAAATTCAGTATCTACAATATAAGTTAAATTTTGAGATACTTCAATAAAGTGGTACTTTTAAAGTGGTACACGGACGAAAGGAACGGAATATTTCTGGCACAACTTACCAGTCTGCTTCTCGGCGACTTTGAGCGTGAAACCTTCCAGCAGTGTCGGCTCACTTCTCCCCTTCGCGTTAACCGCGTACAGGATCATATTCAGTACCTTGCCCGGCTCCAAGCCTTGCACGGTGAAAGCCGCATTCTCTCTGGACGTGACGTTGGCCTGCAGGGCCCCCGTGTGCTGATCGAACACTTCAAGGAGGAAATGTTGAGGCTGACCACCGTCGAAACCAGCGGTGCATTCCACTGAGAGTGATTCGGTGGTCTGGTTGGTCAGCGTGCAGTTGTATGGCGCTTCCGGTTTGCCTGCAACGCGCCATTAACATTGTTTACAATTCTCCCTTCCATTCTATTTCAATGAAAATTGTTTGAGAGATACTGATTTAGCAACAGACAACGCTGTTCCGGCGTTGCGAAACGCTCGGCATGCAGATTTCGCAGAAACGCTTCTCCGGAACTTTTCACGGAAATCCTTAGCGACTCAGAGAGGTCGGAGCGGCATTAACTGGTACATGCCGTGTGCGTACATACCCGCAGGAATAATGTGAAATATGCAGGCATTCTTCTGCTGGCCGGCCGTGTTGCTTGCCCAGCACAGCACGGTGCCGTAGTCCATTTCCGTGACCGGCCGGTATGTGAGGATGCTCTGGGTATGTCTAGTTGAGTTCTTGTAACGCGCCTGCGGCACATCCTCCATCTCTTCGGTATTGTTAAAAGTCCAGCGGAAACTCTCCGGCGGTGGGTACGCCTCGACCCTGCATATCACTCGAGCATCCTCGTGCCTCGCCACCCCATAGATTCGCTTTTGATCCGGCACACAGATCGGTTTGTCTGAGAAAAAAGCCGACGGACGATTTTATTAAATCACCCCTCTGGTGTGTAGCGCAGTTTCCATAAACAATTTACCACCACAAAACTAAACTTTGAGAATAAATGTACTTATTCAGTGTAGTTTCTATAAATTATTGTATTTATTTTTTCCATTCTCCTATATACTGAAAAAAAAACTAGTAATAATCACAAATCTAGATGATATTATTAAAACATTGATGAAATAATTTTAATGAAATGAGGAGTAGACTTTCAAAATGCGTTTTGTTCAAAATTTACAATTTTTAGAAAATGAAAAAGAAGATCATAAGGAAACCACGTGCCTTACATAAAATAACAATTTACCAATCAGTAAGATGTAAAATGTTATCGAAATTACTAAACAATTTCTAATAATGTTAAATAAATGCACTTCGAATGTCTAGACTCTTTTTAGTGCATAAATTAATAGTGAAGAAATGTTTTCAGAACATCATAGGGGAGCTTAACATACGAGTTTCCAACATTGAACGAGTTTTTAATATGGAAGCACACTGTGCCATCTCTAACTCAAAAAATGAAATTTTAGACAAAATGCATTTTAATAGTCTGCTCCTCAAATGTTCGGTTAATAAACAATAGTAAAAAAAACAATTAAGCGTTAATTTTACTTTTTTAAACATTTAGAGGAGATATTTTCTCCAAAGAAGCTATCAGGAGACACGATAGTATTTCGGCGTTAAGACAAGCGCGGCGACATTATCGTATACTTTACGCGAGACTGCGAGTTGCAGGGGACCGATATATTATTGGATCTCAATAACGGCTGGATTGAGTTTCACGCACGCTTAATCGATAGCTTACACTCCGATTGTATTATACATGCTTTCATTTTTTTCTCTACGTACCCTACAAGTGGAGATATTACGATGCAAAGTGCGGATCTGTAACTTTTCAGATTCAGATACATCGTCTGTTATTATCGTTGTCGACCAGCTCAGTATAATTTATAGGTTATTTTTATATTTTGATACATCGTTAAACACCTTTAACGATAAGCCGCGTAGCTTATTATTATATAATTATGTTTAGTAAACTTTATTAAATATCGCATACACTCTAAACAAAATACATTTGTTAACTATAATATTATCAGACTTCTTTTCAGTAGTATCTTTCCTCTTGATTATCAAGACAACTGTATATTTCTTTTGTTTTTTCGACTTTGATATTTTTGTGATTAATTTTCTCGAAATTTAAGATATTAAATCATATGGCTAGCGAATAATCTCGGCATAAAACCTTACTGCAAATAAATCTAAACAGTCAATTCTTACAGTATATACAGTGGACAGAGAGAACTGCAGCATATGATATGGAGAGCCGAGGAGTTTACGCGCATTTATTAAAAGTGCGAGGGAGACGCGGCACGAAGCGGGATGACCAAGCTCGGCTTTTCGAAAGGAGATCGATGGGCATTATTCGCTCGCTCGCTTGAATAGTTTCCCCATTTTTCGCGGCGGAATGAGTAAACGAAGGTCGAACGGGATGTATGGGAGAATCCGAGTTTGCTGGTTCGGAATAATTTGTTGGTTCACTGTGGATCATCCTATTTTTTCCGCTACCCACTCACACGTTCATCCCGTTTCAATGTGTTTTTAATGAATAATCATGCTGACATCTTGATATTCTTGATATTTGACGTTTATTCACGAATAATATCCCTGAAACTTCTCATAAGCCCGGTGGCCAATTACGAGGCTAGACCGTCGCGATTTTCCCCGAAAGCCACTTCGAAGGCGCTTAATAACATCGCTATTTAAATGTCAGTCATCGGTTATGTTGTCGTTTACATCATATTACGTTGAAATATCTGCGACGTTGAGCATCGCTTTGACGAGCAAAATAATTACGAGGATTTCGGGCGGAAAACGGAGTAATCGAGGCTGAGCTTTATAAAGAGCGAGCGAAGAGGCAGAAACGCTATTTTCGGCGAAAGGAGGTCGAGCAGTGTCGGAGGGAAGATTTAAAGTTGTGCTCGAAACGAAATTCCTTTTTCGTGCAAACGCTGCAACGAGTCGCGTCGGCATGCATTTTTATCTGCATTTTTGCTACGCGGACGGATATTTTATATTACACATATATAATAGCAATGATAGCACAGGATACTTACACATGATCTTAAGCTCCACGATATTGCTATAACCATCGCCTTCGACGTTGCTAGCAACGCAAGTGTAATTTCCGGCCTGGGACCGATTTACTTCTCTGAGAGCCAAATCGTATTGCTGGACTATCACGCCGTTCTTCGCGTTATTCTGAATCACGTTTCCCTGGAACAATGCGCATTCTCGATTAGATCGAAACGCCGCTGTTATCTCTTGGCTAGTCGTTTTTCCCATCTACACGATAATACCATTATTATCATTATTGAAAAGATTGTCACATCTCAAAGCAAAGCGCGTTACTAAAAATATAAATACAATTTCATAAATTATTTTATTATTACGTATAAATAATTGTGTAAAATTCAAACACAATTATTTTACTGTTTTAAAAATAATTTGCTTTTTTGTTTGTTTTGATTTTTATGTAAATCCACCTTTTGCTGTACTAATTTGTAAATTTAATGAAAAACTAGCATTACGAGTTAAAACAAATTTTTTATATGTCGTTCTTTTAAAAATTATACAAACGTGATTTTTAAGTTATTACCATGAATATGTTAGATAAAGATTACTCTATCAATCATCAAAAGGAAATTAACTTAATTTCACAGCCTATCCGCCAAATAGTACTAGTATCGTTCTTAAGGTTTTCAAAGTGATCATAATACCTTCTACGAAAGACGACACATTCTAACAAATATTCGTGCAAAAGTTCATTCAAATCCATTTATTCGTTTTAAAGTTTACCTAAAACTACGGTAAACTACGGTCAAATATGATCATTGCGTTGCATAAATCATTATAAATCAAATTATTCATCATTTTGGTTTTTGTAGTGTATTTCAGGATATGTTCACGATCAAAATATTTTAATTAATATTGGCTGAGATATTCATTTTCTTGACTGATTTTTTAGCAAATATTTTTAACTATCATAGAGCTGTGAAACATCCTTTCAATTAACCGATATTCAAACTTATCAAAATAAAGAGACCGGATTTCACGGTGCACAAAATGATTTATAACTTTTGTCCAGACGTGAAATTCACGTTCGAGGTGAGAATAATCTTGCAATAGATGGGCTTCACTCAGGACAACGGGGGAATGAGATTTTACTTAATTAAACGGGGTTTTATTAATATCGAGTTAATTAACTGCTATGCCAACGACGACGTCGGTAAAGTTGGACATTTCGTATTTACAAAGCATTTATGGACACCGTGCCATAATATAACGTATTATATTAAACAATACATAATGACGTCAGCGTGGAGGTAGAAAGGATGCGAAACGTGAATAGACATTGTCGGCGAAAAGCGGGGAGAAACGACGCGTAATGAGATCTGCGAATATAACGTCGACGTAAAAACGGCGTCAGCAGAGCGAAGGACTATTATACTACCATTTATATCGGTATACTGCTTAATGTTCTCTCAGCTATACAGTACACCTTCGAAGGCGGTGTGTCTTCGAGCAACGTTGAAGATCAAGCTTCCCGTGATACATGCTGAAGAGAACCGCAATACGTCCGAGATAAAATTTATTAAAATAAAATTCATTACTGTGTATTCTATTTAGAAAATCGTTGCGGTAGCTTTAAGTAAACAGTCGCGAAACGGTTAGTAAAACAGCAGTACATCTACTACGTAAATGGAAATTTAATTAAGGTAAAGGATGAGCTAATTTTATATATACACTTAAGATTACATCAAAGGATACTCTTTTGCGTAATTGCGTTATGTTCGCGTTACGGTTCGCAAGTTGGGTAATATTTAGAGAGGATAGGAGAAGAGGGGGGTTTTAGAGGCATGCAGAAAGTTTGTTTCCTATTTGTCGGTTTCGGCTGCAATAGCCATTACTCTGAGCCAACAGTTTTAGGAACTATTCAAGCGTAAATATATCACTCGCGAGAAACCAGAGGTCATTGTTCAAACTCAAACCTGGGCTTTTTACCCAATTCGAATAATGCGTTTTTATCCGCGATTCCGTCCCGCGGTAAAGTTTTGGCATCGGCTTTTTCGCATTGCCGTGCTTAAAATTTTTAACGACCGTGTACACGAACACGGATACACTCGCAACGGAGAGCTTTTGCATTTCATATTTCGTGTGTGGTATATTCTGCAATCTCTTGACTTACATTGTGTTTCCACACGACTTTGTAGGCACCCGGGTTCGCATGTACTTTACATTCAAAGTATACGTCATCACCCTCTTCGATGTCATCTGGGTTCATATTCGAGCCGAGTTGCAGATGCAAAATTGGGACAACTGCAAGAAGAAAATGTGATTATTCCACGAGTCTTGCTCAGATCAATGTTTCCATAACAAGCACGTTTTCACGATAAATAGTTATATTCAGTTATTAAGAAAAATTATAAAGCTTCAATTATATTGTATCGTATGCGCAATTTTGAAAGATTGAAACACTTAATTTGTTATTTATTTTAATATTTGTAATTTATTACAGAAAACTCGATAAATATTGCAGAAGTAAAGCATAAATACAAGACACAAGTCGATATCAAGCACTCATTTTAATTGCAGAGAATAAAGCTTGAATGAAGCCAAACACTAAGACAAAAGTGTTTGGTATATAATTACATGGTAGAAACAGGAGTTTTCATTTTATTATAACTATAATGTAATTAATATTAATAATTACATTTATAGTTCTGTATACAAAAACATATACCATATTTATTATTAGTAACATTAAATTAAAGCAGTAATGACTATAATAATAAAGCTCTTAATAATTTTACTATACAATTATAGTCACCGGTACAAGCACACTATCCTCTTAGTGAAGAAAATAATCAAAGCGAACAGATTCTGTAAACATTAGGGTAAACCCGGTATATACGCCGCACCTATCGAAAACTTAATTTATCAATTATTATTTACTATGTTTAAAGCAAATTAATTATACAAATAAAAACTTTGTATCATCTACTACTGTAAAAAAAATATTAGAAATCCAAAATAATTTATTTTCCATATTAAAAAGTAACTTTTTCAAACCCCTGCATTTTTGCCATTTATCCCATAGGGGGGGGGATAATATGGCCACTCGTATATAATTCATAAGAAAATCACAAATAATCTATAAATAAGATGTAAAATGACGACGTAATTTGCATTGTTTATTAATATATGACAATTTTTATTGTTCAGAATGAAAATTGGAATACAAATAGGACTTAATACAATTTTTAAAAATAGCTTCAAATCTTTGAAAATAATCTTTAAACGTTTAAGATTTATCAACATTTATGCATTAATGCAAAATATAATTGTTAGAATTAACAAAAACTTCTTAAATAGAGCGTCTGTGCTGCGGCACAGCATCCCGCTCGCTAAAAATGCCGTATATTCCAAATAGATGGGGTATGACAACTAATTAAACAAACAATACAGGAGCAAAGCATTGTATTTTGCTATACAACATGCTTTACTATTCCTCTACACATATGTATTGCAAAATAACCACTAAGTCTTTTACACGCTCTATAATAATCATTTTATGTAGATTATAAATTATGATGGCACTACTTATTACAATAAAAAATCGATTTAACTCGCAATAATTTCATTAATATTAACAGTAAAGAACTGAAATCATAACATAATACTAATATACCATAAAGGCATGTAACAAAGTAATTGACGGAAAATTATCCCCACTCCTTCTATTTTTTCTGACTTCTGCGGCGTATTTCCTGACGCGGCGTATATACCGGGTTTATCCTACATTAATTACTTTCTCATCATTATTATTAGAGCATTACGGAAGTATCTATACCTTCAATCTCTCAATATTCAGATTCGCAGAATGGAATTCGTAGCGAGAGAGTAATAATAACGTAACCATCTTTTACGCGGCTCTCCGACTCATTCGAAACGAAACGGACTTGTCTCACACACCGAGAGCGTTCAAATTTGCGAGAGCGCGGAGATGCAGCGGCGCAAATAAATCGGGTCGCGCTGGTCAGCCACCGTTGCGCCGCGCCGGACGTTCCATTTTGGCCTCGTCGTTGACGTCTCGTTATTGTGATTACATTCGCGTTTGCGCGAACGTAATCTATATCGACGGTCTTGTTTCGGCCTGCCAGGCTTTTAACCCGTTTACCATGTTCGATATACACGCACGCCCGCACACACACACACGGACAGTGCTCGCCCGGCCGTACCGTAATGCACACGTGCACGCGTTGACGTATGCCGTGCACGCGGATTTTCCGATGTGTCGATTGTACAGAGAGGCGACACCCGCGCGATGCTCGCTTATGAGTTTACGGCTTTGATAAATTACTACCAACTTGTTTTTACGCGGTGATGCGCGCGTTTAATGCGTGACAATTCGAATTTAAATATCGAAATGTTTTTGTATCTCCTGTTGTTGCGTCTTCACTCTAATTACATCTCTCTTACATATAAAGGAAAAAGATTCGCAGTCTGTTAACAATCTATTGGACACGTTAAATTAATACATCTCTTTATCAAAAATATCAAACAATTGAATTTTCTTTATGTTTCGTCTTATATTCATTTTTTATTACACTTTGGTTTCTCGAAATTAATTGTATCTTTTAATTAACATAAATTAAATGGGCTTTATAGATTCGGCGTCAGTATATGGTAATTGTATTACAGATTTTAATATCAGCTTTAGAGAATTAAAGTGAAATTTCAGGGATAAAGAGAAAAGTTTATAATACGCGTATAATTTTATGATCCCCAACTTAATGTTTATCTTTATGATCATATAGAAATAGAATTATTGTACAGTTTTGTGATATAAAGAGATATTTTTTATTATTCGCTTTTTCCCCCGCGTAGTAAGTGTAAAATAGACGCAGACAGTCGCGCATTATTATCCTTTAATCGAACATTGTTGGTTCGTTCGCATAATATTGATGACGATGTGTTAATGAATAATGATATCAGTGATAATAGTGCTGATTCTACAGAGCATATCGTGTTGCCATTACTAGTATGTAAACTCGTGGTCTACCTCAGCCATCGATTTGTGATCTGATATTATCCTCGTCTAATTTTTTATTTTGTGCGTATACCAATATCATATACACTGTAGATCGTAATTATTCCAATTATGCATATGGTAGGATACATATGTTGTCTTCGGAATAACATCCAGCAAAACAAATTACGTTATTGTTGTGTATCAGAGACAATATCCAAGACAAAACGTATTATCGTACAGTTCAATCTATATACAGTTGATGAATATTATATTTTATGACAATTCTAATTGAAAATCGACGTAACGTCTCGTTTATCTCGTACCTATTTGTTGTGCGTTAGCAAAGGTGCGTACTTACAAAAAACGTTTAATTTCCACGTGTCTTCTGCTATACCACGTTGGACTTTAGGATTTTCAGCTCTACACGTGATAACTTTATCGTGGTGTAATAGAGTAGGCTGAAACGTCAGGATGGAACTCGTCATATTACCATCCTGCGACACCTGCAACAAAATCGCAATATTCCTTTTATTAACGTGATTATTAACAATTTTATTTACACCGTAAATCCGTTTTATCCGTTATCAAAAGATTAGTAGTAACTCAAGCTCTGAGTTAAATAATATATTTTATTATTTTTAATTTTCATGTGTGTGTCAAAATGTAGATTAATCTATTTTAATAATTAGTTTCAAGTAAACAACGTCTATATTAATACAGATTTAGTAAATGTACTATACAATGTACATTTAGTAACTAAATTAAATTTAAGTCAAATTCAATACATTAACTTGAGTTAAATTGTTTAAATCAATTATTTCAGTTAAATTAATGGCAAATAATATTGAGTAGAAATAGTGTGGTGACCTATATAGAAATAATTAAAAGTAACTTAAATCGAATTATGTATAATTTGACAAGTATATAAATTTAATAGTGTATTATCGATTGATTCATAATTATTATAAAACATATAGTGACTCCAGTGCATTTTCCTAATTTTCAAATAGTATAACAAAATTTGAAATAATTTAATGTTTCACAAAAAAATCTTATTTTTTATAATTTTGTTTATGTAGACTAATTATCGTACTAAAATTGAAATTGAATTATAAACAGCTCAAATAAATTAACAAATTAAAATTAACAATAAACCTCCCAGGTCAAGAAAACTTGACCTTAGTTATCGTATTAAACTTATGCAAAATTCCAGTGTCGCAATTTTTTATATAGTTGAAAATTGTAAAGCTCTGTTTGAAATTAATAATGATAAAAAACCTTCAGTAAGTGAACTCATAGTGTTCTTTTAACGTAAAGAAATATACATATGTTCTTATTATGGATTAAGAAAAAGAAATATTTAATAAATTTTTTGTACAGAGATATACCGCAAAAAACATAGATATCTATAACTAATTAAATTTTATTCTAATTTTACGAAAGCGCTTGAAACGTTACAATTTTTATATAAAAATTGGGAGATACAATAGCGCGATATTCAAAATTGAAAACGTTTCAGCTCAAGTGATTTCATTATTCAAAGTCGGAATTATTGTGTGCAAATCTGTTTGAACGACGAGGCTGTTCGTTTTAGAAATTTGAATATCCATTTTCTCAAAATTATTTAAACGTTAAATACAGTTTTTTAAACTGAGAGAGAGATATAATAGTTTAAATCTCACATTTTAAGACAAAGTTAAATTAAAAACTGTTAATTTAATATTACATAAAATTTTTTAGCAATCTCTCGGGTTTAGTATCGGATTTAATGAAAAATTACTTTCATAGTCGATACTGAAATCATAATTATGTATTACACATTTTAATGTGCCTTATATCGCATCCGTTAATTGCTTTTCCAATATTTTTTTGCAGCATAGCCTATTAAAGTGCGCATCGTATGCAAGTACGAATAATTAAATCATACATACCGTAACACTGGGTAATACTTAATATCAAAATACTATTCATTTGTTAATCGGAATAAAACAATAAATGAACAATCTACAGTAACAGCAGTTACATTCACTCATTACCAGGTACGATACTGCATTTTATTGAATATTTCGCGCGTACATTGTTACGAGAATTAATTTGCAGTCGCTTCATTAAAGTTTCGTTGCTAATTAGTGTCAAAGATAGGTATCGCGTATGATAAATGCAGAAATATATGATACGTGCATTTTAACACGCCGCGGAGGAAAGAAATAATCGCATTGCGGCGTATTAAAATAAGCTATTTTAAATGCCTTTTTACACAATTTCATAAATTATTCGCCGTTCTAATTTCGCTAAAAAGGTAGCTTTGGTCTTCAGAAGGATAGTGTACAGCTCTAGTAGGTATAATTATTCGTACTCGGGCGATGTAGCATGCGTTTGAGGTAAGGACTTATAAGCCAAGCGTTAATCCGGCGATAAGTCTTAATGACCGGACGAGTCAGTCCAAGAGGCGTTTATCACCCACCTTTGCGGGTGGTGTAATAGGATCTGGCTTTCACGTGAGTATTTCACCCTTACCGCGAGTGCAACTTTAACGTGCACGAAACCGGCTACTGTATTTACGCAAATGTACGCGGGGTAGGTGTCTCGTCAGAAAACATGTAATTATCAAACATGTATGCACGATCACTCCTTTGATGCGCGCGACCTCGCTCTGTTTACGTATGTAAGAACCCACTGTATCTCGTAAACAGCGTGGTGTACTTAAGCTACATTTATAATATCTAATAATATACTGTTAATATATGAATAATATCTTAATATTTAGGAGATGCATGCCATAGAGTGCTATTGCCATTGATGTAGTATTGTTACGTACCGATGCATAAATTTGACATCGCTTTTTAATTAATGTAACACAAATTTATCATATTTAACACTTTCCCGATAAAATATTTATAATATAGACCTTTATAAACATTAATAACTTAATTATTAACTTAAAAAAAATAAGCACATTATCAATCTTGAAACAGAATATGTAGTCCAATTGTGTGTGTTTTCTCATGATTAAAACTTATTATTTTTTTTTAATATTAAAAAATATATAATAACACATAAAATTACTTAAAAATTGAAATCACTTATCAAGCACTACGTCATTATACGAATACCATCACTAGGAAATCCAAACTGGTACATGTATAATGGATAGAATTTTTGAAAGCTTGTCTCTGCTTATCCTAGCTTTTAGCATGGTAGATTAGACCTCTTAATGACCACTGAAAGCATAGCTTAGCGCTCTTTGACCTCGTGTACATACGTAAAATTTATGTATAAATAGCGTTCTAAGATTAAGTCAAGAATAAAAATAATACAAATATCTCTGGAGAGCACAATGTTCAAATTATATAATATACCACTCTCTCTCTCTCTCTCTCTCTCTCTCGAATTTAGGAATATAATATTGTATAGAATTCATGCGCTTTAGGGCGTTTAATTATTTTTTTTTTTTACATTTATAGATACCGTCCTGTCATCTTTTATCGATCAGTTTCCAATTTTTGAAATTAATATTATTTTACCTTTATTCATATTATACATTGAATCAAGATTTTTTTAACTGTATCTATGTTTAAATTTTATATACATTGATGATGACCTGATAAGGGTAGAAAAACGTTTGATTTTGTACTTTACTTATTGTTTACATTAAAGCAACTTACATCTTAGCTTAGACTCGTAACCTATTGAGTTATTTATTTTTTGAAATTAATATTTTTTCAACATCTCGATTTTTTCAACGCTCTAATTTGATGAGCATATATAAAATTTATTTATGTTTTAATCAGTAAATATTTATATAAAATTTAATTTATTATTATCGTTTTTTCATTTCACAAAAGAAATAAAATTGTACGATCTTAATCAATTAAAAAATATAAAAAAATCGCTACATTTTTTGTGTCTTTTAATCATTTTCAGTATTTTCCTATAATAATTTATTAAAATTACGTAGTTTCGTTTCTTTTGAAGCATGAAAATTGAAAAAGTAACAACAAATAATAAATTAATTAATACAATTGCTTCTTTGATCAAAGCAAAAATACATTTTATTTTACAAATGAATTAAATTTTTTATATTATAACAATCCTTTTTTAGATAAAATAATTAATCAACCATAAAAATGTTCACATTAGTAAGTTGAATCCCTTCTTTTATATTACAAATATATTTATTTTGTAGATATATCAATCAAATTACACATGTAGATTAAAGTAATGGTATCTCTTTGATATATTTCCAAAATATTCTCAATTTTACGTATTTATTACAAATAATGCTAGAAAAAGTCCATAAAATGTAAAATGTTCAATAATGCGTGTCATTTATTGAAATCTATTTGAAATGTAAAAAACAATTTAACAAAAATATTTTTATTTTTATTGTGTTAAACGTTTCATGAGAGACAGTAATGAATAAGACACTCGTTTTTTGCAACGTACATATATCGTACGTTTGAATACACATGTAATTACATTGCTGCCAATCGTGCGATGAGACTCAAGCAAGTAAGATGATGACACGAGCCGCTCGATGTATCATCGCATTACCCCTTGAAATGCAATAGCGACAAATACCAGGAGACATCAAACACGATCATTCTCTACAAGCAATTAGCAATTACCAGTTTGCGAGGTTAATTAATTTTCGCTATTAACAACTCGCTACCGAGATTTTTTTTTTTTAATCTGTTTCAACAGAAATCGAAGCGTTATAAAAGATGCTATATATATATATATATTATAATATTTAATTACACGATTTGCAAGATAATTATTTTTTAAATAATGCTCGGATTCAAATGTATTTTCCATGATAAATTTTTCTCAATTTATACGTAATTTGCCCGTATTTTTGGATTGAGAGCGCGTAATAACACTCGATCCACCGGATCGAGTAATTCAAGCAACTGAAAAGCTCTGGTGTGTCAATCGTTTATTAATAATACGTATTCCGCGGGATTTATGCTCGGGCAATACTGAAATTTAATTGTTCATTTTTTGACGGTTTATTGCGTCTTAATTAATCATAAGCTCTATTAACTGTATCATTTACTGTATTGTATATGATATCGGAATGAAATTTTTCGATCATTAACAGAATATTGCGTATATAGGACGGATTAACTCCGAATTGAGTGGCGTCGCGATGAATTTAATTAGTAAGTTCAGTCGTAATTAACTCCGTATTTTAATATTTGTAAATCGCGCACAGTGTAAATTTGACGTTTGTGTATTTGTTGAAACTTTCCTCCTGGAGCGCGGGGGGTAAGCAGTATAATTGGATTAGTACAAAGTACATTAAAATCTAAAAAAAATGAATATGATAATAAAAATGATAATAAAAATTTAAAAAAATTAACAAAATATTAAAATTTTATTATACAATCCCCATAGGTGACCTAAAAATTTGTTTGTAAATTTTATTGTTAAATGAAAAAAATGTTGATGTAAAAATAAATTTTAAAGTTTCAATAAATTCATTGTATGGAATGTTTGTTTTTGTGCTAATTAGATGCCATCTTTTTGCCGTGGATTGTAAGATCCAGAGGAATATTTGTGAACATAGAAATGATGTCCAATGATAATAAAATCGAACTGCCAATCTCAGTGCCATTGAATAATCGTAAGGCTTCAAAACTGTTAGTGCCTGTCAAGGATTTGTCTCTATACTAGATGCGATAATTGAATGTAAGAAATACGCTATGGGACAGTCAAATACTGTTTATACGGAATATTTATTTCTGAAAGGTTAATGAATCATTTGTTGTTTATGTGTAGTGTTTCAATGTTATTCTATTTGTAGTCAGTCGGATTTAAATTAATATGTGAAATTAAATTTAAATTATTAGTGGAATCTTTGTTGACAATGAAATTGAAATTATTGGATTGATCAGAATAGCAATAATAAGAAATAGATTGTATATTTTTTGTACATTCTAAATCACGTTCTCTCAACAAATGTTGGAATTTTTCTTTATGTAAGTAAAAAGATCTTCTGTAGCAATTATCAAAGGAAACCGAATAATGATCATGAATAAATAAGTACATGAGTAAATAAATATAATATTAGATAGAGAGCAGGATAAACAATTGTTTTTCTAAACATTTGATGAGTCTGTGTAGTTCATATATTTCTAGATTTACTAATTTTTTGCGCAAATTAGATATAAGAGCGTAATATCTTTTTAACGAATTATTGTATGAGAATGATGGATGGTAATTAAACTTATTAAACTAAGTGTTTCGGAACAACGTGTTTTGTTTGCAACTCTTTAAAAAAATATAATTATAAGATAATGCTTTTATTAATCTATATTTGATATCTAACCAATTCTTGAAAATAGATCATGTTTGTTCGCCAAATAATTAAAAAATCGAATGATGGATTTGTTGGCTGAACAATAAATTAAAACGCATTTTAGACCAGCGTTAAAATTAATAAATTTGGCTCGTTTTTTGCAATACAAATTAAATGAGTAAAACTATTTAAACCGAGCTAAATGGATTTAATAATAATATCTTTGCGTTATATCATTGTAACATATATTTATATCTTTGCGTTTTATCATTGTAACATCTGTGTTCAACTCGATCGGATAAACTGTTAATGATGGTCCTGTCTCACATGCCTTTGTAAGTTATTCAAGCTTGACGTATTTTATCCTTAACTTAATTATTAAATTCCTTAACCTAATTATTCATTTTAATTTATTTTATTTTATCTCATTGATTATTTTTATTGACCACAACTAATTATTTAACTCTAAACAATACACTCGCATTGAGAACAAGAAAATCAATCCAAACTATAGTCATTATATAGGCATGTCGATATCGTATCGTCATACATCATAAGAGAATGTTATCAATCCAACGACACAAATCTGTAAAAATCGCTGAAGGACTTGTGAGTTTCGAAACGCACAACACTTTTTGTTAATTTTATTTTACATTATAAAATTCAAAAACAATTATTATTATTAAATCCATTTAGCTCGATTTTGCATTGCAAAAAACTGGCGAAATTAATTAACTTTTACTCTTAATTTACGAATACTGATTTTGTCTCTGAAATACAAGTTTTATGGAAATATTGTAAAAATAAATTATTTATAAAATTATCGTAAAAAAAAAGATGAAAAGGATCTATGTGAAATTATTTTTATGAAACATTTCTAACATGAATAAAATTTTATTTAGATATTTCTCATATAAAAAGCGATTCATCATACTTTAAATTCCTCAAAATTCAAGAATTTTACTATATTTCACAATATTTTACAATATTTTCATAATGTTTACTGTTTCACAATATTACTTAAATATAGAGTATGTACAACTTGTGTCGGATATTTGTATAAGTGTATATATGCCAGGTTACATTGCGCTTATTATATTTGTCAAGTCGTCCTACTGCTAATCTAATCTTTCTTTAACATCTGCAATCGTTGTGATGGAATAACGTACCGTGCTAAATTTAACGAATGTATCAAGCATATGCAACTTAGAATTTTATACATTTCAGAAACAAGGGAAAAGATAACGGTTTCGTGCACGTAATAAAAATGTTGCCGGTTAATAGAATGGCTATCTCATACCATTAAAAATATTAAAATCTACAACCTTCCAGTTCATTCAAGAGCCCGATTAAAATCATGCTAATACGTTTGGAAAAAACACGCAACATTTCAGGCATTTTCCCAGAACATAGGACATAGGGTGTAATAAAAGTGTGCGGCGCACAAAAGCGCATTTAAAAAGAAAGAAAAGAGCATCGATACATCGCTATCTCAAATTTATAACATGCAACTAAGCCCATACACGGCGTACTTGCAGTTTTGCAATTCCTAGTACGCGTTCTATAGTCGATATCTTTCCCCAGAAGATACGGCGCTCTCGACGAACGGCGATAACGCATTTGAGGCAGATTGCCCCGGCGAAAGGATCGAAACTTTTGGACCGCATTGTACGTATGTGAAGCCCAGAACGAAATTGGCTCGAAATTCGCGCGGCGGTCATAAATCGGCGAAGTCGAATCACCCACTGCCAACTGTACTGTCCACAATCCACCCTCTCTTCCATCCTCGCTGCAACCACCCTCTCTACATCTCGCTCTTGCCTCTCTTCCCTCTGTTCTTGTTCCCTCTCTCTCTCTCTCTCTCTCTCTCTCTCTCTGTCTCTTTCCCTGCGTTCGCCGTGTCCCTCGATACGTCTACCGGTACCGAACTTCATTCGACACCGCGATATTATGACGTATAACGCGAGATAGCGCGAACGTGTCAGAACTGGATGTCGCCTACCAGCCAACAACGTGATCGTTATTTTGCGGCGGAAAATATCAGCTCTTTGGATCTCCGCTACTAGCGGATCATCGTCGATCATGGCCGGTCGCGCGACACCGATCGAATCGGCCGAATCGTTATTGCAAAATCCACGTGTATGAGCGGCAGCGTAACCAGAGCTCTCTCGCGTACCCGCACTCATTTTTCATTCGGAAGGTTTTACTTATACGTCTCGATTATGCATGAAAAATAACTAGCGAGGGAATGACGTTACGTGAAATTTCCGCGCGTGGAGATCGTGTATCTCCTTAGTGTTTCTTTCATCATAATTTATTGCAGATCTCAGCGATCGGACAATTTGTATTTTTCATTATGACTTCGTGTCTGTAAAATCTCGTAAAATCAATGGTTTCAAAAGAAACAAAAACCATTGTTTTTCAATGTAGAGCAATGTTCGAACAATACGCGGAAATCGATGTGAATTCTTCCAAAGAATCATGACTAAGACAATGACAGACGAGAACGATTGCAGTAGATACAGTTAACTTTCTAGTGCTCGTTTCGATTTCATTCGACGAATTGCGTTCTAGAAGGATTTTCTGGTAAAAGCGTTCAACAGATACAATGATAAATCGATACTTTAGAGTCCATTTACGACGGCAATTTCATCATCGTGTGCGCAATGATCCAAGCGAAAGATGATGCTTTTAACTTAATTGTATATTTTAATAAGGCCTAAATTAAAATTCCATTCTGATACGAAATATTTACTAGATAATTTTAAAGTATTTATATCCAAGTTTTAATTTTTATTTTATGAATAATTGCGTGTACAATTTTGCAAACAATTATTTGAAAATAATAATTGAAAATGTTTTTATTTACACTTTTAATGAAAGTTTAACGAAAGTTAATTAAATGTTAAATAAAAAAATTTTTCTAAATTTAATGAAACGACTATCGATTTAAAGTTATAGAAATAACGCGTTTAATGTAAAATCTGAGAGTAGTATCTATTATCAATAACAAACTGAAAACTCAATCGTGAAAGGAATGAAAAAGAATAATAAAATAATAAACTAATAGGAAAATAGGATCGTGCGCTCATGTTGCTCTATTATGGCTACTACACGCATATATCTCTCCCATTCAGATCTGTCAGAACTATTGACAAGTCGTTAGATGATGGATAGTATCCATCGCTCCATAGTTACGTATGTACTGTAACTGTCTATATTAGATAACTTCGTCCTGCTCTTAGGTCAAAGAGGCTTATTTAACGTCCACCGTTTCGAATTCGCATTTATCATTGCTCGACTTGTACAATGAATTGAAGTGAAAGAAAAACCGGCGATTCCATTGCGAATTATTATTTGATTGCTTATATTGAAAAATATATAAAAAAATATATTGCATTTATAAAATAATTTTCGTAATATAATATTACAAGATAGGTATATTGCAATTAAATTGGTTAAAATCAAAAGATATCGAACGTATCTCCAATATGCACATTTTGGCGCCGTACCTACTATCTCACAAAAAAAAAAGATTGATTAATTTTTTCTCCGCTCGTAAAGCGGAGTCGATTTACGATACTTTGTGGAATGACCGATTCAATTACGTATACGTTTACAGTCTGAAACGGAACACTCTAAAACTTATACCACTCGAGCGGCGTGTATATCGAGATTCGAAACGCAGTTTGGCAAGGAAGAGGGAGGGAAAGTGCGGCGAGTCAAAGAATCACGTTTCAGGAAGAGTTTCACCGCGGAAACGCAGGAAGGGCGTAGATCGATGGTACGCCGGAGTTCGAGTACGTATAACGGAGAAGTTTCCGCGTCGTCCGGAGTGAGGGGATCAAAGAGCGAGGGAGACGTCTCTCTGTGCGCAAGACGAGGAGCATCGTATCGCGGTGAAACGGAGCGAGAGCGAGAGATCACGAAAGCATCGCTGCGCTATCCGGTAATTGCGCCATGGCGTGTCAGACGGGGGTGCTTTAATGGCAACGATGCAAATACCGATACCGGCGTTAATGCCAGTGATTTCGCGGGAAACGATCGAAGAAGAAGCCTGCATG
>NW_017278185.1:1467394-1538818 GCF_001594065.2 Cyphomyrmex costatus | reverse complement strand
CCCCCCCTCAACACGGAGACGTACGGTTTTGTGGGCCTTTCTCGGCCCCGGTAAACCGTTAACCTTCTAACGGTAAAGTTTTTTTCAAAACGTATTTAGGAAAGTTCGGTCGGATCCAACTCGACGTTCTGTTTTCATTTTTCATCTAATCAATACACAAAATGGATCAAAAATAAATAATAACACGAAACGTCTTCCTCTGTTTATTTTTATAAATAATATTTGTTAGATATATTTATATAGAAATATTTTTTATTTATATATAAAATATGTTTGTATATTATATGGGTATGAAAGATACATAAGTGAAGAAGACGATATTTGATCCAAACAGATGTTAGAGTCTAATAATATTTTTAAGTAAATTATAATTTCACGCAAAGAAAAGTCGGGAGTTTCAGGTGAGATTGTTCGCAATGAGCAATATTTTAAATTTATCAGTATCATTATCGAATTGACAATTAATGTGAGAAAAACAATAAAATTTTTAACTGACTTGAAACAATTGCAGTAAAATGAAGAACTTTGCCGTAGGCTTCTCTCTAACATTAAACCTTACAATCCAAAAATTAACTCTTAAATAAATGCCACTGTTTTTAGTCACCCCTGCTTTTCCGAATCGTTTATACGAGCAAACGACGACGAACAGACGCTATGTGGGTCGCCGACATGTTTTCGTCGACGTTGAATCATTTCGCGACGATGGACTTCGAGTTGGCGTGACCTGTTCTCTAGGACGAAACAGGGGTTCCGCCGAATAAGAATTTTATATGTTCGAGATAAGCGATATTACAAATAAAAGTTCGGCGAAACACGACGAGAAGATAATGAAGATCGATCGCTTTGTTGTCGATGATGCTATTAGCGTAGCGCGAACTAGCTGGCGAAGAGGAAGTAACTACGATGAACTATATTTTGTTTTTCATTCCATTTTGGTGAAGGCAGAATAGGAAATTATTTCATGGCTCGCGTCGTTTGTTTCCCTTTCTGCTACCATTTTGCCGACGACACTTGTCGCAACACAACTTTGCTCGCACGATACCACCGTTTTATCAATCGAACCTGAAACGGGTATCGAGTATTGAGCGTTTTTTTGGCACTCGTAACAGCTACGTGAAACCGAATGCGGAAATGGAGTAGTCATTGTACGAAGAAATATGAGTCAATATTTTTACCAAGCAAATCCCTTCAAGTGCTTCGGATTAATTAGTAATTTTTTTTTTTATCGAGAAAGAATTAGATCTGTAGAAAATATTTCTCATAAAATACGTATAGAAAATACGAAGAAACGTGCCACGAGTATTTAAACTGTCCTCTTAATAGCGATTCTTTTAATTCTTTATATGATAATTGTATTTGTAATGCGGTCAGAAACAAAGGATATAATATATCTAAAGTTAAATTTTTTAACTCCATTGTTTAGATTAACGACATATTGAAGATAGAAGGGTAGTAGAGAAGAACTTATAAGAATGATTAAAAATAACTCAAATTGATATAATTAGACATTATAAATTTAACAGTGCAGTGATGGCTGCATTGCACATGTAACGTTTGATTAGCTGTGAAGCCTTACCTTGTCCGTGTGATTGGTGAGCTTTCTGCCGTCCATGTACCAGGATAGTTTGGCCGGTGGTCTTGAGCCCACTGTCATGCAATTAATGTCGTACTTCCGATTGGCGCTGAGGGGCGCGTGCTCGCTGCTGAGTATCGTCACACTCAGTGGCCTCACTGAAACAGGAGAAAGGACGAACATGATCACAAAAGCGCACGGGGTGAGGAAGGGACGGATGTAAAGCGGTCGAGGGCGTTGATGGTGCCTGATCAAAAAGCACGAACAAGAATTGCGGCAGCTGCGGAATTGCGGTGCTTAGAGTGGCCACGGACTTGTACCGCGCCGTCCGCCCCTACCACCCTAATGCGTTTTAAACGAGTGGTACCGCTGCAGTTACCACCCCGAACGTATTGCCGCAAAACCTACACTCTGATAGCTTCGGGGAAGGTAGGGCAGAGTGGCGCGCGCTCACACGGACCGCACCTCTCATAGATTAAGGCTGGTGAGGCGTACGTGTGGCGTTTCACGTTGATTAATTGAGACAAGTATTGAATAGTGTGAACAAAATGGAGTTGAACATCAATCTTTAGCCTAATCGTAAGACGTTAATCGTAACTGCCAGCGCGTAACGATGTTTTTTTTTTTAAACGAGGTTGTCTCCGCAGAGAATCGTATTAACAATTCCTCTTGACTCTTCAAAGTTAACAGATAGGTTTATTATAGATACCTACCAATTATATCTATTCTTTATATATACAAATTTAAATTAGTAGCTTTAACTTTTGTCTCTAATCATATTTTTATTTCTTCCATCTATATAATCAGGATCGTTTTGTTTTTATCAGCTCTATTTTTTCTTTATTGTTTTGGGCTTTTAGAAAATATGGAAAAATTTATAATCATTTTTCAATATCTATATACAATATATTATCAAGTAGGTTGTTAAATCAAACTTTAAAACTTTTATTTAAAACAAATTAAAATTTCAACAAAAATGAAGAAAAATGGTAGTTCGTTGAAAAATGTAAAATTTAGCAATAAGAGAATTAGACTCTTCACCCTCCTTTATTTTAGAAATATTTGAGCGTGAAATTTCACTTATATTAAAAAAGACCGGATTACAGACAGAGGATTAAAATAAACTTAATATTTATTCTTTTTTACGAGTTATAACATTTTGGTTTTTCGAAATTAGTGCCTTTTAGTCAACGTGGATCAAATAGAGAATTATCACAGACCAACAATGAACTGTATTACACACAGATCTTGACGTCAGCTTCAGAGAATTAAACAATGCTAATAATTTTCCTTCTAAATAAACTAGGAGGTAATCATTTTGGATAGTCCCAAATAAAAGTCTCAAGTAAAAATCTTGTAAAAACAATATAATTAACTGTAACGAAAGAGAATTACAATGCTTTCAGGACCAGAAAATCCGCGTATCGACAGAAATTCATTTTGCCTTGGACAAAAAATCAGTTACTTAAAAATCTCATAAGCGGAGCGCGCATACTACCCATGTTTACGAGACACTAAATTGCCCTTCGTGAAGACGATAAATGGCGGTATTGACATCTCGACGAGGGGAACGTGGATGAAGGTGCCGATGTATTTAGTCGCTCGATTCAACCATGAAATAAGTCTCGGGTAAATCACTCGCCGCACCCAGCCCTTCCATCGAATTTAATCGGCAACAGTTCGGCAAAGGAACGTCTTTCTTCGCTGCGTCGGGATAACGGAAAAAGCGCGAAAGCGACGGCACGACGGGGGTAAATTGGAACGAAGGAGCGGGCAGGGGTGAAGGTAGAGAGAGGAGAGATTTTTCATTCAAGCCGCACCACGCCCAGAGAGTCGGGAATTAAACTTTCAGTACGCCGAACTTTTGACTCCAATGAAAAAATTGTTCCCTCTTTCCACCTCTTTCGCGTCCACTATTACCTTCATCTTCGCTATACCTTAATCTACCGACGCTACACAATCACGCTCGCCGCTTCGTCGTGCTCAATCGACATTGGTGCTAAAGGCGCGATTACCAGCATAAGCCACCGGCACTCGAGCGTCTATACAATCGTGTTGCATATTCGCATCACGCAATCTCGTGCTCATGCGGTGAATACGGTACCGTAATTCTGCGTCTTGAACGCTATTCAATTTTCCGATCTTCAACCTTGTTTAAACGCCATTAGATCCTCGGATAATTCGAGACCCTCTCGCAAACGCTGTATCTTGATCACAATTTTTTATCTAACGAATCTATCTTTTAAGAATAGAATTTTTCGACTATAATTTTTACACACAAATATCTATAAAAATTTAGAGTTTATAGATATAGATCTGAATAATAATTTTATAGATCACACATTAAAATAATTCTGTAGGACGCTTAAGCTGGTTTACCCAGAATGCTCAAATTTTTTGCATTGTTCATTATGTTTAAGTATCCTACATAATTATTGTTGCAGTTGACCAAAATTATTTTCAGATCTAACTAAACTTTTACATATTTCAATAAAATCGTTTGAATCAGGGGTATAATCTGATCAAAAATCGGTACTCCCTTTTTCCTTTCGGTGCTTATTACACAGATCTTTCTATCTCATCCATTTTTTTACTCATGTTTATTATTTCGTTATTACAAATAAAGTATCGTGCACACTTTTTGCCTTCTCGTCGTTACGTGAGTGGACTAGGGAAGAGAACATGACCGGGGCAACATTCTTCTCACGTTGTATAAACGTTCGTCAGCTTTTTCACCAGTTGTATTGTATACATCCGACTGATGGTCATGACGAATAGCGCCGTGCGAAAAAGTGCGTCGATGTCCATTAGGTGACCACTGAATACTCATCGAGCAAGCGAACGCATCGTGGTCACACCGAGATGGTCTAATGGGTGTCTGACGGATGATGCGCTCGGATCGGATTTATAAAAATAATGTTACCTCCTCTCTATAGATTCATTAGACGTTTTTATGTTTGCAAATTTACTCGTTAATATTAAATTTTTACGTGTACATTTATTGTTTGTGTCACATATGAAATACACAAAAGATAATTAAATCGATCTTAAATTTTTGTATTGAGTTTTTATATCTATTATAGGTATGTACGAGGAATAATTTATTATGATTGAAATGAAACAACTAATTTTTAAATTTTTTAATTTCCTTCATGTTAGTGAACTAGAAAATCAGTAATTGTAATATTAGATACTATATATTGATTAATTTTATTTGGAAAAGATATCGAAGCATATAATGTCTACCTTAAAATGTAACGCAGGAGTCCTTTTAATTGTTCTTTTAATAGTGTTATACTTTCGATCAGAAAATTCTGTATCATTTCCATAATGAATCTGTATCTTCGGCCAAATAGAAACGAGACTTCATTTCACTTTATTTCATAAAATAAAATTTTAATTGGAAGTCGTTGAAGAAGAGAAAATAGACGATTACAAGAAACCGATAATATAATGGAAAATATCTATCGGAATGCAATTTATTCGATATTAAAGAATACTGATAATTCCAGTTCTGGCAGTTATTGTTTTTACGATAAAAATAAACGTTCATATAATATCTCCACATATCTATTAAAAGTGTCTGACAGCTGCTTAGACAAGCTGTAATTAACGTCAATAAAGAACGTCGATAGGCATTAAGGATGATTGTTCTTTCGGGTTGTCGACAGTCGCGAAAGGATTCGGCACGTTTCGGGTAAGAGGTACGAAACGGTGGAATAAAAACGATACTAACGAGATCGGAGGTGCAAAAAGGGGTTAAAGAGGAAGGGTAGAGAGAGAGAGAGCAGAGTGAGAGAAGCAGAGCCGAAGAAAGAGAGAGAACGAGCGAGTGAGTAACGAACGAGCGGACGAGGTTGAACTTATTGCTATCGCGAATTGAAAATACGTTCGTGCTTAATCCGGCGGGGCTTACGGTCGCGTTTGCATATCCCGGCTGCCTACTTTCGCTCGGATATATCCTGCACCACCATCGGTAGTTTTTGGCGAGTCCGCCGCGCCATCGCGGGTCTTCTCTCTCTCTCTCTCTCTCTCTCTGTTTATTCGTACTCGCTTTATTACGTTCCCGGATTAATGCAAAGTTACAGACAAAAAGGATCGTAGGTATTAAATGTACTGGTGCACGCACCGAAAAACAGAACGGATCCGTATCCGGGCGAATAATGTTACGTAGATGGACCAAAACGGCTACGGCTGCAGTGAGCGGTTAGCTTTTTACCGTGTCGCGAAAAATGTAAAACGATCCCCCTTTAACGTGAACCACGGCCGGCAACACCGTGTGTCATCCTGGACAGGAAGCTGTTCTAACATGACGCACTATGAAAGATGCATGTTAAATGCCTGCCCTTCAACGTGCCTTTTAAATCTCGTCATTTAAATTGCTCATCGCCAAATGTCTGGTTGAAAATAGATGAACCTGAAGATTTCGATTATATCAATCAGAATTTGGATTATTTCAACTAGAATTCTAGTAGATTTAACTAGAAAAAATTCTGATTTGTTGTGTTTACTTTTAACTAATTCTAATTAATCGTAAGACTTAATTTTACAGTCCGTCGAATGTCAAATAGCACTTATGCCGTTACTCAAGTTTTCAAAGAGATTACAATATTTTCTACAAAAGTGATATATTTTGAATTGCTTTTACAAATAAAAAGGAGAATCTTTCTACAGCATTTAGAGTAAGACAATTTTTCTAATTAAAGTTTGAAGAAGAACTTGTTTTATTTTGAATTTATAATTGATCAAAGTAAATATAATATCCGTTATATATTATATATAATGATATTACAAATTATATTATTTTTGATAAATTACTCTGGATTTGTTATGATTTTGTAGAACAATATAAAAATCGTCACAACTTAAAAAAAGCTTTTGTTATCGCATTAATAACTGCATAGAGTGACCCTCTTAGACTGTTATTTGTTTTTAATTTTGACATTCTCTCTCTCGAGAGAGTTCTTTTAAATTTTACTTTTAAAAAATGGTTTTTTAAGGATTGTAAAATGATAAAAATGATATTTGATTAGATTTCTAAAAGTATAGTATTTTTATCAATGTTATTTAATTAGTCAATAATTTTTTATGTTGGAAAATTGTTTATCCTCTTTTCCGAAAAACTGAATATTTTGAGTTGTGTCACTTTTGAAGTAGTGGAACGATATGTTAGGAAAATTAATATTTAAGGCATTATTCGTCTTCTCATTTATCTGCATCTCTACAAATTTATGTTAAAATGCTGTTTTTTTGGTCATATAAGTGAAAACTTAAGCGTAACATAATATTTAGAATTAGAATTAAATTAGTGATATGTAAGAATCATCAGGCTTTAATATTTTTTCAACAATAAAAAACGTGAAAATCAGTCTTATGCAAAAAAATCATATTCAGCTATTTATTATACTTAGGCTTGTACGAATATTAATATTAATATCTCATAAATAATAACCGTCATCGAATTCCTTCAATGCGCTGAAAAGATGTTATGATATTTTAATCACGGTTCTTTTTTATGTAGAAAAGCGCGAATGCGCGAGACTGCAATTAACATTGAAGTTTGTGGAATTGCGATATTACATTGTGCGCATTGACGCTCTAATGAGTAACTCCCAGCAACGCGTCGTGTAAATTTGTTGGCCGACTCTCGTGCATTAGTAGTAACGGACGGGTGGGACGCTAATGAGTAGGCGAGGCAGACCGCCTGAGCGTGGACGCTGTTTGAATAGAGTGGAAGACGAAGTTAACTCGAACTGGGTAGATGAAGAGTCCGCGAAATAGCGCGGTGCGGTGCAGCGGGATTCCGGCGGACAAATTAACAGCGGCGACTCTGATTCTGTTTGCAAGGAATCGCGACCATTGTGAACCACGGGAATCGCAGTGCAATTTCGATCACCGAATTTCACCACGTCCGTCTCCCCTTGTCGAAACACCCATCCGGCTTGAAACTAGCGGACAAGTTTCACGATATTACGGAGGCCACGCGAGACGGCGAGAAGCGTTTCGCTTGTGGTTGGACAAAAGCGTCGTCGTGACTGCGCTTTTATTTGCGTTCATTAGCCATTGCGCGTGTTATGAAACTCTATGTAACGCTGATCGAAAACGGGGGGAAGTTTCTAGAAACTTTGTTCAATGGCCGAGTTCGTAAACCAATTACTCGTTATTTCATCCGTGAAATGATTGCGGCCGCGCCTGTGTAAGTTTCCGCGGACGTACGTATCGATGTTGCTCGTGTAATTTATTTATCTCGCAGTATTTTCCGGTACGCATGGAACGTTCTATAAATCGAGAAATCCGAGAATTTAACGTTACGTAGGGGAGTTTCGTCCCTAGATATCGTACGTGCGAACACTCATAATTCTTCTCAATAGGAAACATTGACGATTATTGTTAACATTTGTTTCACTTTTTCACAGAACTCGACTCGTTCTCGCAGTCTCTTTTTCCTTTTACTATTTACTCGCGGTCGCCAATATGAATTCGATACGGCCAGTGAAATTAACAAACAAAAAAAAAAAACATAAATATCAAGTCGAATAAACATTCCCAGTCAATACAAATATACAAAAATTTACAAAATATACATGTATACACAATCTCTCACTACAAATTTTCGCCAAGGACAGTGACTTTCGGAAATTAAAAATAATTACGTAGACGCGACAGTTACAAACATAGTGAGTGTCCTAATCACTTTCGTTAATGCTCCTTCCGAGTAGCATCTGTCTCGCTCAATGATGATAACCAATAACATTAATCAAGAACGTTTCTCGCCACTCCCGCATGTCGCTCAACGATCCAGCACGAGTCCTCTGGAGCAGTCCTTAGGACATTTACGTTGTCTCGACGATCAGGCTGGCGGCGACCGAGGGGAGGAGTGAGAGAGTCGCGCCAAGGGAACATTTGTAAATGTGCGCTCGTGTATGTACGGGCATTCCTACAGCCGCGAATTGTTCGCGGGTAACGTGGCCTTGTCCCGAGGTCACACGAGACTCACTCGACTTCAGCCGTAGTCTAAGAGGGCTCTCCTGTCTCCTTCAAAAGCACCGTCTCCGGTGTACAATCAAGCTCCCAAGCCCAGTTCGAGGACTCGCGTCTCTTTCTCTTGCGCTCCTTCCTTCTTGCTGTTTCTCGTCTCCGTTTCTTGCCCGTTCTCTCTTCGGCTATCCCCTTTCGTGCCCATCGGGTGGCTTCCCATCAGCGTCTTGTCATCGTTGCCGCTCTCGTCGTGGTACGCTACATGGAGATGCCACAGAGGAAAATGTAGAGGCCATTTAGTCGAAGCTCCTAACTGCGCGCGACTCATATTTTTACCTCATCCCTCTTCTCACTACCCTCGCGCAACTTCTTTCGCATCTCTTCGATGCATTTGCGTCACCCTTTGTAAATTTCTATGCATTTCTCGTGGATAACGTCGTTTGCTAATCCACGAAACCGAGAACTGTGTAAAAGGTCGATAACGCGCAGCGATCTGATTTTGAAATGATTATAAACTGTACGTATTGAGCTTAGACGGAGAGAGAGATACGAGGAATTAAGAACGAAATAATTATAGGAACGCTCATTTAATTTTCAAAAGATCCGCGAAATATTTTTTAATAGAAAATAAATTAGTAATAAATTCACCTAATTATTGAACTTGATCGCGATTTTCCAGAAAATCGCTTTTAAAAATGTAAAATTCAAGATTTTTTTTACTACAAATATAGGATAGCTGAAATTTAATTTTCTCTATAGAGGTTTCTCTGCTTCGTAATATAATACCATATACCTAATTTGAAATTTATGAACTGATAATATTTATATGTCTACATATGTTAAGGGAACTTTAGATAAATTCCAGGAATTACAAAGAGAGAGCGTTTGTTATTCTGGATAAATGTATTGTCTCTGACCACGTCACATAATTTCGCCCACATAATTAATATCTTTATACTGCAGAAATAGGAAACGTTTCCCTGAAAAAGTTATATCCTCTAATAGATGAAGAGAGGAAGAGATCTTCGAATAAAGAAATCGCGGCTAATCTCGGAAAATGATATCGCGGATTCTCGCCGACGTAGTACGCCCGAGAGAGCCGCAAAAACGACCGAGTAGTCACTGATCGGACGGGGAGCAGAGAACGGGCACATCTCCTCTCCCGGGAGTCAGCTTTCCAGCGAACTCTTCCCCGAAGAGTTTCTCAATTTTCAATTCCATGAATACTCGCGTCGCGCGCGCGAACGCGACATTCCCTGCCCAAAATGGCCACCGTGAATCCCATCGTCGATCTTTTTGTCTCGCGTGACTTATCAACCGCGCGCTCGCCAGGAAGGAGGCGCATTGAAAAATCACCGATTCCATTAAAAGTTCAGCGGATTTCTGGGGCTCGGGTTGATTCTCATCCGCCTCACGTCATGACCTAAAAGATCAGCTCGGCGCGACTGAATACTCAGGCCGTGTCGTAGAAAGACTTGATCACCAACGGCCAATCTAAAAGCTGACGGTCGTCAATATTAGTCTTTTTCCCGATTTTTTTTTTTTTTCTTTCCCTTTTTACACCTCTGTCTTTCCCTTCTCTCTATCCGTCCTATCGTGCAATTCATAGGGAATTTCTCCGTTCCTTTCATCATACGAGCCCTTCTTATCCTCACACCCCTCGGCGACCAATTTCCAAGTCTCTCGTACTGTAAATCAGGCCCACCGTTACCCAATTTCGCTGGCTGACTCCATTACCAGCCTGCCCTCTAATTAGTCAGGCTCGATTAGGTTGGGGTGGGCCGAGCCGGGTCGAGCGAGGTAGGTTAGTGTCGGGTTTGTTCTCCATTCCCCTCGAGAGCGCCGATTCAATCCCAAGGTCGTTCTCATCCTCTTTAGAACTTCCATCGCCTCCATATTATACTCGATCTCTTCTGTTTCCATCCCCACTTACTGCAGCGACGCCATTCTGTCGCGTGTAATTCTACTTTCTCCCTCTCTCTCTTATTCACTCACTCACTTACCTTCTCTCCCTTATTTTTCTGCCTTCTTTTCTATTCCGCCCTTTCCATCCTATTCCATTCTTTCTCTTTTTCTCTGTTTCCCCCTTTCGTGGTTTTTCCTCCGTTTTACGTTTTAATGAAGCGATAAAACGCACATATGATTTTGTTTCGTCCGCTGTCCGCGTTTGTTCGCTTTTGATAATCCCTCATTTGTATTGCGCTTGCATCTCGACATTGCGCTCGGCTTTTTGGTGCAGTACCGCTTATAACTCCAGCTAATTAAATTCGCCCGATGTGTATGCATGCAAGTTGGTGATCATACAAACGGTTAATATTGTTACTCTAAATATTCTGTGTATTGTCCAGTACAAAATCGCGAAGGATTAACTTCACACGATTAACCTCGTTTAGCACGATTCATGTGTTGAATTATTCGTTTTGTATAAGATTCGTTCGAGATCGATACGGATAAAAGCTATGTTAAAATCAGAGAAAAATCGACTCTTATTAAGACAACAAAAGTATCAACTTAGCTCTTATAAGTTTAGAATAGCATGTTCGATACGGTAGATTTAATCACAAACCTTAGTCAGACTGATTCATTACATTAATCTTCTCGAGTTTCTCCCATTCTTTTGGTGAAAGACTGACTTTTTTCCACAAGCAATGTTAAAACCTTTCATTTCTCATGTTCATAATTCCGTCAATTCAAATTACGTATATAAAAAAATGTTGCAAAAGGAAGATAAAAAATCATCTCTCTGTATTACGAATATTCACTATCAATGTTAGATAAACAAATTTTTTTATGTCGACATAACAGATTCATGCAGTGTGTAGTATAAACAATATAAAATATTATATTTTAGTATATATATATTTAATATATTTTTTAATATTTCCTATCAATAGATTTATTAATATATTTATGTTATTCATGTAAATACTATCTTAGCAACAGTAAAGACTGGAAATAAAATCGTTACTATCTTAAATTTTGTAGAAAAAACTAATACAAAAATATTTAACCCTTCTGATGTTTATATTTAAATTATTACCTTTATAGAAAGCTAATACTGATCAATCTGTTACTAAAAATAGTAATTAATTATTTATTTTAATTACTGAAATATTATAATAAAAGCGCAATGAAGACCAATGCTTTTAATTTTTGTAATTTTTATAATAATAGAAATGCTTTTAATAAGTAATTATAGGTAATTTTATCGTCTTTTTTAATATTAAATTGGCCAGTATTAGAATTCTGTTATTAAAATAAACTTACATAACATTCGCACACACACACACATACACACAAATTTCTTTTTATACAAGTTACGTCACTTTGAACGTTTAAAATTAATTAGTGCCTTTTAGTCATTAATTAATATAAATTAAATGGGTCTCAATGATCCAATTGTGTTACAGATTTTGACGTCAGCTTCGGAGAATTAATAAATATTTTATTTGCATTTAGAGCATTACGCATTTACGTAATATAATAACTATTTACGGGTTTAAGATATCTTAAAAAGCGCATATAAACATTTAAATTGTTCGCTCGTAAAGATTTCAAAAAGGAACAAAAAGAACATACTTCTGCAAGGTGGAAAGATAAGTTTAAGATGTTGTACTTTACGATTGGCTAGCAGAAAAAAGATACGGCTCGGTTGAATAGCTTCGAACTTTTCAACTACTTCGACGAATAATGAATACAGTTGTTTTTTTCTTAACCGTCGCGACGATGAAGAAGTTTCTTAACGAAATTATCATTACGAGGAGACTTCGCTGTAAGCGACGTTCGCATTAGAGCTCGACAGGAATAACTGAAAAAATGCTCGCGATTATTTTAATTTCGTATACCGCGTGTCGTATCGATGTCCCCTTCGCGTTTCGCGCGGTTTATTTCCATTTCTCACAGCTGCCAGTGAACGTGCGTTCCGATGAAAATAATTCGGGCGATAAACCCCTGCAGGGGTAAAAATATGCCATTACCGGACGCTCCATTTGTAAATGCGACGATTTTCGAGCGCGCAAGCGTTAAATATTAATTTTCTCGAAATAATGGGATTTCAAAACCACGGCACACAACTGAATGTGACACGCGATGTACCGACTGGTGGTTGGTACTTCGGAATTTGCGCAGAAAGACTCGATGAACCGTGAAATAATAATGATCCGCGATTAAACTGCGTTATTCGCAGCCATCGTTCAGCGCGCCGTACGTTTTGATAATTTATTTCGCAACGTTCGTGCGCACCCTCCTGTCACGGTTCATATTAACGGCCGCGGTTTATTTATTATGAAACGTTTGCTAGCTGGCCGAAGGGCCAGATCGATTTACTCTTCGATGGGCATGTCGAAAATACTTTTCATCCATAAATCGCACGAATCCGTTCGAAACATGCTCTTACCTTGATTTCCCTTATAATATTAAACATTGCAATTTTGACATTATATTTTACGTTTAAAAACAATATGCATAAGTACTTATAAATCATGTGAATAATCGAGCATGTCTAAATGATAAGAAACAGGCGATATTTGAATTTCTCAGAGAGAAAGATAAATAAATGGAAAGAATAGTTTTATTGGAGTATCTAAAAAGTTTTATACGCAGATTTGAAAATAATTTTGTTGAAAATAATTAAATAAAGTAGTAATATTAATTGCTCCAAGAATAAATGTAACATTATTAAAATGCCTACGTGAGCTTCTGCAGCTTGCTGCGTTAAATTTATTTATAACGTAACAGATAATTTGCAATCAACTGAAATGTACTTACCAAACAAACAAGGGGTAAACCGCTGATCAAAATCCTGTACACTAATATTAATGCCTAATTTCTGAGCATTACTGCCAAATTTTTTATCTAATATACCCACTAATGCCCACTATAATGTCGAGTAATGCCTACGATGTTTAGTAATACCCATTAAATGCTTAGTAATACCCGCTAATGCCCAGTAATACCTGCTAATGCCTATAGTAATACCCAAATAATGCCCAGTAATACTCGCTAATGTGTAGTAATGCCCAAATAATGCCCAAACAATATTGTTATTAATAAAAAAAATAGAAAATGTAGTAAATTTAATATAAAAAACATAGTTTGAGCATCATTTAATTTGTATCGTGCTGCAGTTTTATATTTTGTCATATATTTCGTCACACTAATAGAAAAAATGTGTTGAATTTAATATAAATTACATGTGCCAAACGGTTCACTCAAATTTTTAGGTTAATTTAACACAAGATGAATTTAAACGGTTATATAAGTATTATATAAAAGAATAAACATAAAAAAGGCACATGTGATTTATACAATGTATAATTAAAAAAATTTTTTTAATTATATATGATGCATTTCTGTATAAAACATTTATTATGTATTTATGCTTGTTATAATATAACATATAATAATGTACACATGTAATATAACATACATAAACTTTTTCTCTTTTTCTCTTTGTAGAGAGTTGACTTATGATAAAAAACCTATATGAACCTATTTTAATATTTATCAATAATTATTAAACAAATATCATAAACATTAAATGAACAAAAGATATTTTCTTTAATATACAAATATAAAAACAAATAGGATAAAGGTTATAGTGATTGACCACGATACAATGATTGATCATTTGCTATAAATTTGCCTACATATTAAAATCCAAGTCAAATTAATAGCTAATTTCACAACATAGTAATAACTAATCTTTACTAACTTCATATATGAATAAAATATTCAATTTACAATCCGTTTTTTACGAGGTAGACTTATATAAGACTCGGGCAGATGAAAATTTGTAAATATTAATAAAAATCTTTTAAAAAATTTTTAACATTTCATTAAATTTATCTCCTTTTCATTTTTTGAATTTTTTTCTTCATTTTAATGGTTTTTATACTAATCACTGTTATTAATAACTATCACTGTGGTCAATAACTATCATTTTCTAAATAAAGTTTCTACTGTTGGAAAAAATGAAAAACATGGTTTTATTCAAAGTTTTTTGTATTTGAACATATTCTTTAAACCTTACTTAACGTTCGCTTTGCATCAAATTCAAATTTCAAATAATTTCAATAGTGATTACATTAAATTTCAGCATTTATATGTGGTCAATCACTGTACTTATTTTCTTCATGTGCCTTATCCGGTTTCCCGGATGTTGGCGATCACTTTGACCATGATTCCCTCGCCATAGTGATTATCCTGGGAATTAAATAAACCAAAGTTGGTTTTTCGTTGCCTTGTTTGGTATACTTTCATATAAAGGACCTACAGTTTAACGCGAACGGCGCTGATTGACGAGGGTATTCGACGCCCTACTGAATCACTGCATACTTTATTCTATATTATTTAGAGATTGCACATACTACGTATAAGGATCATATACTTATTTTCTTATCTCAAGGTTTCTCGCTAGAACTTTTAATTAAGCATGTCAGAAGCGAAAAAATCCATACCGAAAATCTCTACGGATTATATCAAAATAAATAGACGTAACTATAAAATTACACTCTTGTAAATCAATTGAGTATACTTCTAAAATATTCTGAGAACAGTAAAAATAACATAAAAACGAATTGTAAAAATGACTGAGGTCATACGTTTATATTATGACTGCACATGTGTAAAACTTAAGCACTTATATCATAATCATTTCATAGCTGCTTATTGATGTGTCAAGGAAAACTGATAATTTTTTATAGTTTTTTGGAAGTATGCTTAATCAAATTGCACTGGAGTGAAATATTATAGTTATACCAATTTTCTTCAATGTAATCCACAGAAATTTTTAACAAGAATTTCCTTGCTTTTACTATCATAATTCAAGTTTCTTAAGACCAGAAGACTTAACAAATAAAAAATCTAAAGTTCGTAACGTTTTATTAGCTCATACTTTTTATGTATAGCCCCTCTCTAAGTCAGAGTGTTTTAAAATAAAAGAGGTCCGGTTCCGACTAATTAAATTGGTTACCACAACCGATATGGCGGTGTCTCGTGAAATTCCAAATGCGAGGATTGCGCAAAACTATTTTTTGTCCGATTCTCTCTCTCTCTCTCTCTCTCTCCCCCTCTCTCTCTCTTGTTATACAATGTTTCACGAACAGTGCTCAGCTAGCCTGTGGTTTTTTTTCTTATAATCACTGTTACAGACTCGTATGACGAATCACGATCAAAATTGCGAGTAATTATATATAGAATACCCCCACCACCTCCGATTGTAATAAAATTAAGCTCATTCGACGCGTTTTCACTCAAAACAAAAGAATCTGGTGGGAAAACGCAACAATCGATCTTGTGAACCGAGTTATTAAGCATTAAAGTTGACGCCTTTAGGTTAGGAAATCTGTTATTCCGACTCGATATGAGCGCTATATTTTTTTCTATTCTGAATAGTCGTCAATTTTAATGCTTAATTCGATTCACAAGATCGACCATCGCGTTTTTCTGAAATTCTTTCGTTTTGAGTGGAAACGCGTCGAATGAGCCTAATTTTATCACAATCGGAGGTGATGGGGGTATTCTATATAATTACCAAATTATGATTATTACAACGGAATCTTACACATTGACCAACCTGGCACCTGAGATAAGGCGAGCGTTAGCGCCGTTAGCTGATTGCATCACTAATATCACCGTTGATATCCATGGGGTATTTATACCTACTGTACCCATGGATAACGTATCGTGAAATCGCAATCTATAATTTATTTAATATTCACATTTTATTATGTATTGTAAATGTATATTTGGACATAAAACAATTGTCAGTTTAAAAATAAAATGCTCAGTGGTTTCCCACTATAATGTGCATTAATGCCCCCCTATAATGCCTAAGCAATGCCTAATAATACCCAATAATGTTCAGTTATGCCTAAATAATGCCTAGAAATGCCTCGAATCTACACCGCAATGCCCTCAGCGGTTTACCCCTTGTAAACAAAGTTAAAGTAAACGCAAACATATCGATTCTAAATCTGTATCCTCTTCAATGCAAAAGTATGAACTACTTTGAAGCTTACATAAGCATTTTACTTGTGTTAATCTTGTTGGACTCAAAATGATTACGTAGATCTCTTAACATGAGCAATGCTGCAAAAAAATTTGACATTTTAAGCAACCATTTTGAGTATGCTACATAATTATTTTGATCAACCCAATTCATTATCAGATCTATATCTATAGCTAAATTTTTAGAGACATCAGCCGAGTTCAGCAAAATTGTTCCCGTGAATGTATTATATTTAGTCAAAGGGCCGGTAGATTTACTTTTTTTTATACTCAAAAAATTGATTTTATTTTGAGATATGGACTACTTTATATTAATTTAGAAAAAATGTGTGAAGCACTTATACAACATTTTCCATAAAACTCGGTTAAAAATACATTTTTTCACCTTTCTTCATTTGATCTTGTTGAACAGATCGCACAATATCCCATTTATTTTCTCTTGCCGGACAAAGAAAACCCAATCTATCATCAATTTAGCCCGCATAATTCAATCTGTTACAGAACGTTGGTAGATCTTGCGTTGCAACAACGCTAGATCCAGATGAGTTTTCGCGGCCAGGAAATTGCATTTTCCGCGCCACTCTGCGTCGTGAAAGCCTTCGCGGTGTTAAGCGAATACTTTCTTGTTCGTTCGCGATTCGCAATCCATCCGACGTGCAGTCATGCAAATAACATCTTGAACGTATGTCCATAGGAATCGCCCGACCAGTGGGGGGGGGGGGGGGGAGATAGTAGAAAGAACACGCGGGGGTTAGATATAGAGGGTAGAAGGAGGATGGAAAGCATAAAGTCGCGTGGAAATCGCTCTCGTTTGTCGAGTCGTCTGTAAAAGGCGGCGGAGAGAGGCGGACATAAGGCCGCATACCGATAATTCCACGGAGTGCTCCGTGGAATTTATGAGGTTTAATCCTTTGCGGAATCCAAGAGAGGCGGCTCCCCGTCTTCTCCTCATCCACCTCTCGCTACGGGTATACGACGGCTGAAGGGGATGAGTGGGGCCCAGACGGCAGGGGCCACACGCCAGAGACGTCGAGTTCAAAGTGCACGAGGAAGAAAACTCACTCTCTCTCTCTCTCTCTCTCTCTCTCTCTCTCGCGTTCTCCGCCTCACGGGCGAAAGAGCGGACTTTAACGCCGGGCAATAAAACCCGTGGAGTGGCGTAATGCCTATACGAGTGTGATGCCCGCGAGTATAATACCTGGTAGATACGTATACTCCCTCGATCTCCCATAGGTCCGCGTGCGGGCGGACTTGGTGCACTTATTTCCTGCGTTATTCGGCGAAACGTAAAACGGAAATTAAAGCCGATAGACCGGATAACGACTCGGTGTAGATAATTATGTTTCGTTTCGTTCACGTCTTTCCTTTTTGTGGAATTCAGAACTTATTCGCGTATCAACGGCGAGTTTAAATCATCACGGCACGAATTGTGTGAGCATAGTGTGTATATTTTTGTCGCGTGTTTATAAATCGAAGATGCATGAATGAAGACACGTGACACAATTTAATGTTCCAAAGATAACGCCAAAAAAATTTTTAACAATTACTATAGTAAGTAAAATACTGGCGCTGTAAGATTTAATTGTATAGTCTGTAGAATTTATAAAATCTATAAAACTGATAATTGTATTTGTATATTTAAATATAAATATTACAAATATGAATATCACTTTAATTGAAAATAGGATTCTTCTCTTATTTTAAGTCAATTCACTTTTCCATCGATCTCTTCACTTGATATCATTTAATTTCAAGGAATTAAAATGACATAACTTGTATAAAAAAGAATGAATGCTACATGCACGAAAAAAACAATTTTGCTGAAATATCTGAGAATTTAACTAGATACAGATCTAAAAATAATTTTATTGGATTGTCCAAATAATTATGTAATAGAAAACTCATCATAATAAGCAGTGCTGCCAAAAGTTTTGACTTTCTAGCAATCAGTTTGAGCGTCCTACGAAATTATTTTGACGATCCAACAAAATTATTTTCAAATTTGCCTGGTTCAATTCTTAGATATTTTAACCAAACCTTGATTTATAATCAAGGAATGTATAGTCTATACTTATTACAGTCTATTGTATAACTGCGATGCTACCTTTACGATACTTATCGTATTATCGAGATTAAAATCTTATAAATCGAACAAAATGGATCGTGCTGGCCGACGATATTAATAACAAAGACTAAAGCATGCAACGATAGCATGTGGCAATTGTTCGGTGTATATTTGTTAAAGAATGCGTGAAGTAAATAGCGACGTCATTGTTATGCGGAACTCGATGATGCAGCGGTATCGTATATAACGTTCGTGGTGTGATGACGACCTTGTTAAGCACGGTCTGCAGATATAATAAATAAGTTAATGTAGTTGTAAGAATTCTCCAATTACAGTTGAATATTCTCTTCGCATTCAACTATATTTGATCAATTCTGACAATTGTATAACTACGTTGATCCAATTGTAGATCCAGTTTTATCATTCACGTGGCGAGGGTCGAGTAGGAAGAACGCAACGATCGTTTGATATCGTATCATTATTCCTTGAGATGCGGAAAGTACAGAGAGAAATTCACGACAATTTTTCAATTTGTACGCTTAGCACGATAAGTACCCTACGACAAACGATCAGCAAGTTTATTATAAGCGACGAGCGATTATCATTAAGGCGAACATTTCTCGTAATTTATTCATTTGAAATGGAGAAAATAAAATTACAAATTGTGATATTTATCTCTTTACGCTCCTTGCATTCGAGTAGTTCTCATATCACGCTTTAATACAATTGTTTTTAGTTTGTAATTTTAATTTTTTATCAAATTGTTGCGTTCTAATGGTACTGAATATCTGCTGTGAATACATAGTGTGAGCTACAGACTTTTGGTATATTATTACTATTAGTATATTTTTGAAAAGCGCATTGCTATTTAAATATTAACTCACGTTATACCGCACGATAATAGAACGAAGTTGGCGACAACGTTCAATATTTTTCGTCACTCACAGAAGATCGCAAGTATATGAGAGCTATTCCGAAATTTGGGTACATGACGCGCTAATTAGTAAGTAATGTCATAATTAAACCTTGTGTTTCAGTACCTGTGCTTAGCATAAATTCAACGTTAACATTTGAGCAATGTCTTGGAATATATCTCACAAAATTGTTCGATCGAAATCTAATACTCGTCAGTAAGACAACGAATATGTTTTCGGATATTACATTTAGTTTTAGTGCATGAATATTTATCCTCGATTTTAACTCGCATGTACAATATCAGCTTTGTTAAATCGTTTTTTTATGTGGTATTATTTCATTATAAAGTTCGTCAGGATTAATTTTAAGAATGCCACGAAGTATCGCGCGATAGTTATACTCTGATTATCGGTGCGCGATCGTAGGTTAGTTAAGCGTAAGAGCATAAGAAAGTTAAAAGAATAAAATAGTGAGTTGAAGTTTACTAAAAGGTGAAACAACTTAGCTTAAATTATTAAAAGATGAATAAAGTAATCACTCTTAGTAATTATTTTTAAAAAATTTCCGTTGGTTTCGACAGTGTTTTAATTTGAATAAATTGTGTGTTACAGATTAATATTATATTCTTCAACTTCGTTGTTGCGTACTGATGAGTTAAATTATTTCTTAATTTTAAGGCAATAGATTTGTGAAAATTGCAAAAACTAATATGGCAATTAAAATATCGGGAAAACAAAAAAGAATAAATCAAAAGTTTCTTTCTCGTTATAATATAAAAATTTTAATTTTTAATAACGCGAAAATGGATGTACAATGTTTTCTATTTATTTCTACAAACTGCTATATGAATTATGTTTTCACATATGCGAAAAGCTAATAATTCAAGTTATAAGTTTCAAAATACATTATAAATAAATATAATATTTCATTAATCTATTGCCTCGATGAAGCGAAACGAATGGGTTAATTGTAAAACTAATTAGTGGAAATATTTAATCCTGAAAAACACAATTCTGTTCATCCATTAAATTCTTCGTTAAATTCATTATGCGCGTATGTCATTGGTAAATATCAGTTAATTCTAAATGCATAATACGAATTACTCTCTCTTTAATAAAGCATTTTAAAAACTTTAAAAAAAAATGCTACGAAAAATGTATTAATAAATATTATTAAAATATTCTAATAAATAAGTTATATTAACTCATGTATTTTAAATACTTTTTATATTTTGAAATTTTTTTTACCAAAAAGTTATTATCAAACCATGCCAAATTTATTGAATGATAAAATATCACCATATTATACATGCAACAATCTTTAAATGAATATTAAAGTGTCCGCAAATAATTTGAAAAAAAATTGAAAGATAGTATATTGAGAATCGTTGACATAGATTTACAATTTCGCTTTTAAGAAGCTGTAAGCTGTAAGACATAAGTTGTAAGCAGACGATATATCGACCAAAGAACTTATACTTTTAGGCCATAAGAATTGAGTTTCGCTCAATTTGCTTAAGTCTATAAACAGTTTAAAGACAGAATTTTATGTCACTTAACCTCTTTCGACTTAAGACCTCTTAAAGCAAAGTTGTGGACTTAGACTTATTGTGCGCGATACATATATTTCAATAAAAGTAATCCAAATATGCATACAAAGAAAATTGAATAATTTGATGTTTATGATAAATATATTGAGTACAGTTCCACTGTCAACTGTAGAGAGTAAAACGAAAAATATTCTTGACATCAAAACAGTTATGTTAATCCTTTGCCTTATGACTTAATTTGTGATCGTCCATACCATAGTTAGAGATCGTCCATAGTTAGAGATAAGAGATTATTCGCACATCGAGACAATCATGTTTCTGTGTCACGTCTATAATCGTGCTACATCTTATAAGATAAGGGGTTAATAATTCGTATTTGGTTATCCAAGTCTTTACGTATCGATGAATTACACGAGAATCAAAGTCACAAATTTTGAACTCCGAAGCGGAGGATGACGCTTCTTTCTCTTTCATAGTTCCGCTAAATACAATCGCAAATTATATCATCCGCGAACCCGGTATGAAACTTCTTTTTTTAAGTGCGATTCGCTTGATATCGATAAGCATGAGGTTGCCATTTCCCGTTTAATGGCCCAGCGCGCGGGATATAATTTCCCTACCTCCGTGCGTGCATCGGTGTTTTTTTCCGAAGGCACGTCGCAGCTCGGGCTAGTTGCAACTTTCTCGCCCAATTAAAAATAATTGAATACAAAATCCGCTTTAATTTGCCAACTTTTAGACGGCTTGTGATAGGAGCTCGTAATTATGCGCGGGGTCTATAAGGCGCGCACTTCACTAAAAGCGCTCTCACGCCCTCGTGTTTTTACCATCGTGCCTTTATATTTTTACGAGAAGTATGCATCACTCAGCCATGACGGATATACGGCAAAAGATACGGGCGTGCGTCGAGCTTTTATGCCGAAAAGAGGATAGGGGGTGGGACGGGAGATGCGATAAAAGCGACTCCGGAAAAAAGCAAAGTGCTCGTACACGATTTATTGTAATCACCACTAAAACACGGTATGCAACAATTTGCAGTGACGTTCAACGATGCGGATTCATGAGTACTCATCGATCGCGTTTACAATACGCGACCGGACAGGATAATGTTACGGAGATGCCTCCGAGTATGCCGTTAAGGGAATGCTGGAGTGACCAAGTTATTGACATTAGAGTCGTATAAAAATCTACGAATTGATTTTGAATTATGAAAATTATGAAAATTAGAAGGTGCTACAGTGGACTTTATACTAAAATTGAAAAAAAGTTAAATAAATATCTTACTTTTTTTTATTTTAGTATAAAGTCCATTGCAGCATCTTCTAATTTTGCGTCTACTTTAATTCTGTAAAGGGATTTTTGATTATATATTCAGTCAATTTAAAGATTTGTATATGTCAATAATAATCACTCCAACATCCTCTTAATTCTTTACACCTCTTATGTCGAGTTAGGAGGAAAAAGAAAGAGAGACTGAATGATTGAATCGCCATTTATTTGGCACTCTAGAACACAGTCCCTTCAAGCTTGCCACATAAACACATTATACATATAAAATATATGTATATAAAATAATACATTATAAGAACTGACAGACTGTAATTACAAAAGTACGTTCTTTAAAATAATAAAATTAAAAAAAAATTAATATATATATACATATACACACATAAAACTAGAGAAAGAAAGAGAAAGCATTTATTAGAAATGATAGGACATGTTTCTCTAAGAAGATGCAAAATAAATTAAAATTAAGAAAAAAAGTTAAGTGTAACGGAGACAAATAAATTGCGCAAGATCTAAAAATTAAATGGAAAAGAAGATGTACAGCAATAAAAGCCAAATGGGGATAAAGTAAAATGAAACAGAATACAGTGAACGTGATGCATGGTAAAAATAAGAAGAAAAGAAAAAAGAGAGAGGAGGGGGAAAACCGCTTGACGCCTTATCGATCATGCCGGGCTTGTCGTACGTTCGTCGCTCATTTACCACCGAGAATGTTGTGCGATTGGTACTGCTGCCAATCGCGGACGATAAAAATTCGCGTGGGATATCGCCGCGCGCGGAAGACGCAGTGTCCACAATGGACCGCATCACTAACGCGCCATTAGTCGAATATTTCAGCGACGTCGAATTGCCGACGCACACAAACGTACGCACGAAAATTGGATCTCTCCCGAGTTTAATTGTACGACCAACCGGCGGTTTCTGAATGCTTGTCCGTAAACGCAAAAGGACGAAAATGATAATTGGCGCGTGCTTACAGCATTCGCCGCGAAATCGTTCGCCGCATGCGTAAAAATCGCTCGCTTTTGTTCATCGTCTATTCACACGTTGTCGATGTGCAGTTAAATACACGCGTCCAATAAAAAAGATCCGTTCGTTTCTCACCGTGGAGCAAAAAGAAAGATGGATTTTCGATAATTTCCCCGAGCATAGTAGACGTCCGTCGACATTCGACTTCACCTCCTCTCGTAAATTCCTCGATGAAAATCGTATTTCTTTTTCTTTCTTTTCTTTTTTTCTTTTTCGTAGGAAAGAGCACGTATTATCACTTTGCTAAAGAGCGCCCATTGACGTTTTTATTACCATCCTCATCATATGTAGCATGTTATGCGTGAATGCACGTCACAGCTAATATTCCGCTTAAGCTCGCGTCTCTCTCTCTCGTCGCTTTCATTAAAAATTTCATGCGTTATGTGAAAGATAAATTTAGAGAGACTTCACACTCTTGTGATTGTTCTGCCTTTGTTTCCCGCGTTCTGAAGTATACACTTAAGATTTATCGAAAAATTTACATTCTGTTGTCGTTCCTACAACAGACAAGATTTTTCCTCGCCATTTACGAAACTATACACTGAGAAAAAATATTTAGTATTTGCAGTAATTATAATTGTATGATGAAGTAATTATGGTTAGAATCTATTTTTTATTATAATGCTGTAATGAATATATTTCTATAGTTTTATATACAAAAATATATAGTTGATCTCAGAAAAAATTATATATAAATATAATTGTTTTCCGGGTTAAACATTTATTTTTTTTAAATATAGAACTAAACAGAAAAAATATTAAAATATCTAAAAATTTAGTTTATTGCAGATCTAAAAATAATTTTATCAGACTGTCGAATTAATAATATAAGGCTTTCAAGCTGATTACTAAAATGTCAGAATTTTTTGCAATATTGCAAAAATGCTCAACATAATTATTTTAATTGTTCAATTAAATTATTTTCATCTGTATGTAGTAACTATATTTTTACCTACTTTAGCAAAACCGTTCTTTAATTCTGTGTATAAATACAACATTATAGCAATAATAACTATAAAAATGGAGTTTCTGTAATTATTTTATCATGCAATAATAATCGCAAATAAATAGTACCGGATACTTTTCTTTCAGTGTGCGTGAAAAAAATTTCGCGGTGCAACGGTACATATTTTTTTTTATAGTCGTTCGTCTTCGATGCGAGGGAAGCTTTTTCCTCTACTGAAACCATTAATTCTCTTTGTGAACGCGTTAGTAGCTCTCCGTCAACGTTGAAACATCGTGAGAAGCGGAAGGAATATCCAATTCTTAAAAGATAATAAGGCTACGACATTGTCGATGAGCATCATCGAAATGGGGTGAGCTACTTTTAGGAGCGGCTCGTTGCTTCACAACGAAAACGAGGTAAAGCGAAGGAAACCGCGATGACTTTCCGCGCGACCTCCGATGCCCCGAAGCCCCTCTTTCTCCTCGGAATTTAATAAAAATCCGAGAGCTTTCGGAATCGAGCTCGCAACCCGTCGTCGCTCTCCTGGGCTCCCATCGGGGAACATTATGCGTTTCGACTCTCTCCTCAGTGCATCGCTCTTCGATTCTATTTCGCCTTACTTTTCCTGTCCGCTATTGCACTTCTTTGCACCTTCCGAGCATCTCTCTCTTGTTCTTTCCTCTATCTACGTTTTATTGAAAGAGAGAGAGAGACGTTTTACTCGTCTAGAGTAACTTCCAGACAAATTGTGTCGCCGAGTGGTGTTTAGGTCGACTATTTCGACGAAATTGAAGTATTTGTTATATAAATGTTGGTAATAAAATGCACGATTTGTTATTTCGGTTAATGGATCGATTGTATATCATATTATACATGTATTAAAGTTTAAAGTTACTCAGTCTCTATTAAAATCAACCTCACAAAATATTACATGTATTGTTGTGTACCTTTGTACGTATACATGGAAAAACAAGTTTGCTGAAATAATAAATAATAAATTTGGATACAGATCTGAAAATAACTTTGTTGGTTCGTCAAATAATTATATACAATGCTTAAACATTGATGACATTACCGTTAAAAAGTTCTAACATATTTTAGCAATCAGTTTAAGCGTCCTACATAATTATTTTGATGGTCCAAAAATTATTTTCAAATCTGCAGGTGAATTTTGGAATATTTCAGCATAATCAATCTTTCCATATATAAATATATATATATATATATATATTTATATTTATTTATTTATTTTTAATTCATATACACACATATATAACCAAAATAATATCGAATCCGTACATAATAATTGCATACTTTATACGATCACGACGGTATTAAAGTCCATAAGAAAAAGTACAAGAAAATAAACATTGACCATTACCTATGTAAAAATTAAGTCAACTATCTTTGTCGCGTCTTTAATATTGCTCCGGATTTAATATTGCTCCACAATTCTTCCCGGTGACCCAAACTGGAAGAACGGAGACGTCGAAATCGGTGAGAGAAAGAAGAAATCGGGAGCATAGGATAAACGGGATTGTAGAGCCGAAGCCGAGGCTCTCTCTCTGGGTTAAATACTTTCCCGTTCCGGTATTCAGCTTCGTTTACTCGACAACGCAGATTTTCCCTTTGGCCCGATTCGCAAATGCATTCCTTTTGCGCCGATTCACAGAGGAAAGCGGCGGGTACGGCTAGGCGGATCGATTGTACCCTTTGGATTTATCCTCCTGAGAGACCGCAGGCGGTGTTACACTTTGTAACTACGGTCCAACAACGAAACTACGAAGCTCCACGAGTTCAGCTATCTGCCGCCCTTTAAGCTTCGCGCGTAAAAAACAGCCGACGTGCTTATCCATAATATTTTATAAGTTAATAATACGAATGAAATTTTTTTATATTTGCGCGTTATTATTTGTGCTTGTGTTCAATTGGGAAAAGTCACGCGAAAAATTATAAAATATCGCGCACCAAAACTGACAATGAGATAATGTTGGTTCTTAATTGAGGCATGCTATGGTAAAATGTTATAAATGCTAAAATTGTGAAAATGCGTTTTGTTGTATAAATGGATTGTAAATACTTATATGTTCTATCACATATATTAATATTTGGAATGAACAGTGCTGCTGCAAGCAGAGAGAAATGGCAATATTGTAAGTCTATTATGTAAAATTGATGTTTTTATTTAGACTTTTATCTTGCATATTTACTTACATTACTAACAACGTTTCAAAATTTTAACGCAATATTTTTAAAAAAATTGAAATTACTTAATTAAAATTTTTTGCAGATTGATTACTCATACTTTTAATTATTACAGTAGTTTTTTTGTAGAATATTCAAAGTGACAGTTTAAGAAAAAATTAATTTTCCTATTTTCCTAAAAAAAATTAAAAAATAGCATTTACAACGTTTTGCTTTGGCACGTCTCAATTCATTTAAAAAAAGTTAATTGAAAGCAGCTATCGTAATTATGAAAACACTATGTGATAAATGATACACTTACGATGCATTTCAATCGCCACCGACGTCGATACGGGTTGACTGATATTGTTGTTGGATGCTTGACAATCGAACACCGCATGAAGGTCTGCTCTTGACAATTCTCTGACCACCAAGGTATTTCTACGAAGAGCAGGAAACTCGCCTGGCTCATCTTTAGAATCTAAAAGCGTTTCTCCGCGCCACCATCTCACTTTAGGCTCGGGGCGACCTGGAAATAAATATCATAAAATTTAATAGCTTTGTCAGAAATAAGAACGTTATTAAGTTAGCACAGTCACTGAAGCATAATTGAATAAAAAATACACATGAATTTAGTGTTTTTTTTTTGTTACTAATTTGTTGTCGTATTCGCAATTTTATTACTTTAACCGATTTGATAAAAATAGTGGCTCAGCTAATTTCAGTTTATATTTCCCGACTAAAGCAATAAAATCGTGAATAAAGCAACAAATTAGCAAAAAGGTACTAAATTTATATATATAAATACACGTATTTTACTCAATTATATTACAGTAACTATATCAATTTAATACACGTGAAATAGGAAGCCAATATTGAGTTGAAATATGTTTTAAATTAAATAACATTTTTAATGTTAAAGAGGGTTTATACTTTTATTCTTAATTTTCACCGTTTTCCGCACCAATAATAATAATTACATTAATGATAATATTTTCTAAGAGACAATGTCACAGCAATATTGAAAATTTTATCAAGTGCAATATTTTGTGTCATTTAGCTTGCTACAAAATTTCCCAAGAATATATGAATTTTTGAATTATCGCTCTCCTTGCAAAAAATATCATATACGTTACAACGGCTATCGCTCGTGCTATCCAATGCGCAACGTATCGTACGTATCCCTTTCTGTCTTACTACTTTTTCGCGAGAGTTCGCTAAGTTCCGTGCATATACATACATTCGTCCCCTTTTGACCGCCCACATCGGTGTATAGGCTGCGCGGTGCGCGTTAATTCATAATTCATAATGGTCGTTGCGTGCGGATAATCCCCCGAGGGTGAATATCCCGTTAAAGGGAGGCAGCGAGTCGGAGGGGCGGTTTAGCTTGTACCGGAGCGACCTCATTATTTTTTACCGGACCTATTTTCGTTCGGGAGGGACAAGTAAGAAAAACACGCGCGGCAACGGAGGATAGAGGATGGTTGTAGAATGGAATTGTAGGCGGCGGTGAAGAGCGGCGGTGAAGAGCGGCACAGCACTGTCGTGTCCCACGGGTGGCGGCATGCGAGGTAATAAAAATAAATTTATTATCGTTATTGCCTTCGCCTTGCCGACACAGCAACGCGCGTTCGCGCACGCCCGGATATTAAAATGTAATAGAATAAAGGGGAGCGCCGAACGAATGCATGCACCGCGACCGCCGTTAAAGCACTCGACGTTTTGTCGAAGCGTTTAACAGTCCAGGTAACGGTACCCTTTTAATTCCGTATTTACACGGAGATAACGCGCGCAAAGGATATAAATGGCGATTCAGAAAATCTATACATATACAGTAATAATAAAGTCATATTTCGTCGTTCTCTTTATTAAGGATTCAGATATATTTTCGTGTGTAACGAGATATCATGTAATCGAGCTGTGACAATAATTGTTGAAGGGATCTGCAGAGTAGGACACAACAAGGAGAAAATATATTAGAAAGATATTATAGACATATTCATATTTTATTTGTATATAAATTTTTTATTTGAACGTTTAATTTCACGTTTAATCAAACGTTTATTAATCAAACAGTTATTTCTTAATATTTCGTCTCCTACGCGTCGAGCTTAAAGAGTAAAGAATACGCGATAAAAAGTGCGGCATTGAAACTGAAACTGATAATGAGTTAGGAATTTTTAGAAATTCTCGCGGATCCCGTATTGTGTCGGAGCTCCGAGGAATGTTATTTCTCCGTAATATCAGAATGCGGTCGTGTGAAGTTTTAATTAGACGCTATAACTAAGAATAACACGACTCCGCGCGGTCTACGGGATGAATGGGATCGCGGCTGTTTTACATGCCGAGAACGAGAAAACGGGTAGAAGAGAGAGTCCATTCCCGCTGCAGTCACACCAATTATTCTACAGGCTCTTTCGCGGCGTATTTACGGGGGCAGCCACGAAAGAGAATACTCAGAGTATTTTCATTCGACCTGCCTCTCATTATAGAAAGTAGGACTTACCCCCAGAGACGAGGCACTGCAGTCTCATGTCACCACCTTCTTCGTAAGGGCCTGCCACCGCTGGGACGGTTTTACCGCGTTCGTCGATAATGTTCGGCTTCTGTGGCGGTACTGTAAAAGTAAGAGAAAAAAGATTGATAGAACGTCAAGTCTGTCGTAATAAGTGCAGGTACCCTGATCGCTTAAGAAGAGTAAAATAATTACTTCAGATCAAAAATGTGAAGAGAATTCCTAGATAATTTTATTTAATAATAAATTAATAATTATATATAATTAATGATCTCTCTTGGATCAATAATTAAAGAAGCGCAACAGAATAATCTTATTTCCGAATAAAATAATTTAAATGCCGATACAATCAATTTCACTTAGCAACTGCATAAAATCTGGCGCATTCCAAATATATGCAGTTTTATAAAATCATAATTTCGTATACTTCAATTTAAAATTTAAAAATATCTTTTTGCAGCACATTGTCTATCGACCATGCATTTTATATAGCATCGTATAATTATAACTGTCAAAAAAACTTGACAAATCGAATTATAAGTTTTTGTGTCGTGTGAGTTAGTTTCTCATTGTAAATTGATCGCGCTGAAAAAGTATATCCATGTAAAAAGTGTCGTCTGCGTTATTTTGAAACTTGGCCGTTTTTGCCAGTTATGCAGCAGCGCTTTCCAGTCGAGAGATACGCTTGGTGCAATCGTTTGAGCGGTTCCGAGTTTGACCGCCTCTGACACCGCTACGAGCTATTTAAGCACAGATAGGAAACTTTCCATGTAAGTCAGTGGCGTCCGGGGAGGAGTAATTCACGATACTCATGCCACGAGGCACCGCACGAATAGTCGAACAAGCAGGTGTACAGGTGTTACAGGTAACCGCTGGAAACTCATCCGGACGAGTGAGCCAGCACGAAGGCGCGATCCGGATAGTAGTTTGGCGAAAATTTTGCTTCGGTACCGCAAGATGGAAGATGCAGAGCAAGACCGGAGAGCGTCTTCACCGCTACATCTCGTCCCATCGCGAATGTAATAATAATGTACGTTAATCAACAATGAATTTTTAACGTCATTTTTGGGACTATTTGAGATTTTGCAACACAAACGAGAGGAACGCTCTTCGTAATTGGATTGATATCAGCTACGATCCTTCCGCGATACCGCGCAACCTCTTATTATGTCGGTAATTCGTACACCTACCGCGCAATAAACCATTTTGCGTGCTAGGAAACAATGCGCCACAACGTATCAAAAGGGCACGTAAAGGGGGGGTCACGCGGGAATCCCCCGGCGATGTATAGCTCGTTCCGACATGCGGGTGTGGGTGAAAGGGTCGGTCTATCGTGGCGTGTAAACGCTGGCAATTGAATATCGGAAATAGCGGCGTGTCAGAACGTCAGAAGGTGAGTAGCGAGCGTATTGCTTCGAGGATAGGTTGCAGTCGCGGTCGGGGATGTCGGATGTCCGTCCAAAGGAAATAGGGTTGCTCTACGAAAATTCACGACGGCGAACGGAGCTTTGGACGAATCGATATTAACCTGGCCTGATTCTACGATATCTTTTAATCTCTTTTAACAATTTCGATTGTTATTAGAATTCTGAAAATTTGCATTTTTAAAGCATTTTGCAAGTGATTGAATTTTATTACCTAGTTGACATATGTGAAGTACGTAATCTTATGTGTGATACGTCATTACGTAATAATCGTGTTTTACTGTAATTATTACATATAATTAAGGGCATGGCTTCAGAGGCTGTAATGGCCTTACACAACTCATTTATCGACCTAAAGTTCATCCGTTCTCTTATAATTATTCTCACGGATGCGCACGGACGCATCCGCAGGACAAATTGAACCTGGTGAACCGAGTGGGAAATAAACTGGATTAACACGGATGCGCGAAGTTAAGCCGTCGGTCACGATATCGTGCAAGTGAGAAAGTCCCGACGTGAAAACGTTACCCGATATCATCCGGAAATAACGACGAATGAAGCACCTCTGAAAATAGGATTATACTGCACTCTCTATATTCTGTATTGAATATAATCGATATATTAGCGGATTCTTCGGTATTAATGCAATCTCTCTCTCTCTCTCCTTTTTTCTCTTCTTTTCTCTCTTTTAATGTCTACCAAATATCAGCTTAACACATGGCAACCACTCGGAACGTATGCAAACTAAATTATCAAAACGCGTGCTGGCGAGGTACTTGAACTCTCGCGTTTTGCAAGCGACGCGAATTGTACCAGATAACGGCCGGATAATTGATTACGCGAGAATATAATAAACAGGGCTGTATTTGCACGCTTTTAACTTAATGCACCATTATAATATCGAGTGATCTAACATAATCCACGGTAAGCTCTATTAGCAGCCTTTTTGTCGCTGGGAAAGCTAGGAATCAGAAAGTCTTTAATAATGTTGCAGATTCAACATAGAGCTGTCAAGGCAGAAAGTTAGGCATTTGCGAAAATTACAATAATAATTAACTTAAGGGGATCCTATATAGATCCTCATTAGTCATATTGAAAATAGCACAGACGATTACGTGTCATTGACACATCAATATCTCACTCACATAAATTTTCAACAATTACGTTTTAATTAGACATCTACGAGTAAGTCCAATTTAAAAAATTCCATGGTGTTTCTTCATGCAAACTATTAATCCGTAAACTACTATTTCGTACAGATTGAACAGCTTTTATATAAAACAAATATTGTCACGACGTGCACCGACAGTTCTGGAGCGTCATATTGGACTAAGAAATGGTAAAGAAAAACTCAATTTCGAATTTTTTTTCTTTTTCAGCATGGATTTCACATACACATATTAATGCGTACACTTTAATTCTGGAAAAGGATTTTTAAATCAATAAAAGAGGAAAAAGTTGTTATACAAAAATATATGTTTTAATTGATAATACAAACGACTTTATATAGGATACTCTTAACTCATAATATTATATTTTCAAACAAAAATTATACTTGTACTTTTAAATTCTGTTTATAGTATATATAAAGTTATATAATGGTTTATATAATGGTTATAAATTAATTTTTAATAAATGTATTTAATTAATATATGTATAGTATATATATGAATATTTTATTATAAATGTTTTATATAAAAATACAGTGCATTTTATTAATTTATGCGAAACTTGCGGAATGGTTTTGCATTTACATATTCACGAACTTCGTGGAAGAACGAGACACTTCCAATGAACATTTTCACGTGACAAATGACATGCTGGAATCTAATGGGTTCATTTGTAGCACCTAAATTTTACATTGGTGGAAGTTGATGTATCCTCGCACAAATCATAATTTTCTTCGGTACATGATACGGAAGGAAGAGGAATTGTCAGAGCGTATTATTCACAAAATGTGAGTATTTCGAAAATACAAAGGTGTGTTTCTGCTCCAGGATGAGACGCGGAGACAAGTAACTGCAATTACTCTACGTTGCTCCAAAGGATAAGTTCTTTTCACACAATTTTCAGTGTTGAAATTCGACATTCAACTAAAAATACAACGCCCAATTGCTCGGTATTATCTACTCTTTGTAAATGTTTTATCTTGAATGTCTCTTTTTGAGGAAAAAGTCGTCTCAGGCATTTTATTAATTGAATAACTTTTTGCACGCAAATATCCATTGTTTAAGCACAATATATATATATATATATATATATAACACTATATAAATGTATAATATAAATGCATTGTTAGAATCTCTAATCTTAACAAAAAATTATTATTTAATTTATTGTGGCCTGATATTGTCTCGACAGTGTTTCGTAGGAAGAAGGTTTTATCTGATAATGTAATAGTATAAGATTCCTCCAGGGACTGACCGCATTAGTTTTTCCGAAAGGTTACTACGTGAAACGAACATCCAGTAAATTGAGGAATCATGTAACAAGTCCTTTTCCTAGGAAAGTGCGCTTTGCACGGAGAAGTATCCTTTACCGAAAGAAATGTCCAATTCCGAGGTGAACGTCGCTTTTGTAAAAATTTCGTGTTCTTTCTTTCAAGGATACATTAAGTTTCTCAAACTGTACAGTCGACGCTTTAAACGGAGATCAAACGTTTTTCGTAATAGATAAATAATGTTACGACAACGGCTACGAAAAAGGGGCCAAAAGAAACGCGAGTTATAAATTATTAAGAAGGCGTCACGATATTACAGGAAAGAAAAAAATTTTCTTTAATATTTTACTGTAAAATATCAACGATAACCCAATCCCTGGAACTAACTATTATATTTTATTGCTTTTAACTCTCCCCCAAATGTGTCAAAATATGAATCAATCCATCTCTGTGATTGGTTTCAAAGGGAACAATAGTTATATTAATGTATGCACGCATTTAGTAAATAATAAACTAAATTCTTGAATCAAATTTAATACATTTTTTTTAGTTAAATTGTTTAATTCTACTGTTTTAGTTAAATTAACGACATATTGAGGCCCGGTTTTTTTATTATCTAGTTAACTGATGGTTAGGTTTAACCTGATATTTTATCCAATGGGCTTCATCTATGATGTAATGGAAAAGTTTGGCGTAATAATAATTGATTTAACTTAATGTATGGAAAGTTAAGAAATAGAAATGATATAGTACGAAAAACGCGAGGCAGCCAACGAGACAACGAGGATTGCGTGCTCAACTATCCTAACTATGTAAATTGACTAGCGGAATTTGCTTGCACATTGTTTTCTGCTGAGTATGAATTTCCACGAGTGGTGGCATAATAGAATTGTATCAAAAGTTCTATTACAGCGATCGATAAATTTACAACTTTGTTATGTAATAACGAGAACAATCATTTTAATATTCTTCAATAATTGCGATATGAAGTTATTCATTATTAACTACACAAATCTATTTTAAAATATTAAATAAAATTATATTAATACATGAGATGCAATTTATTCGTGCGATCATTCGCGTTAATCGATTCATGTCCAGCTATCTAAAGTATCGACATGGTGCTCTCGCGCACGACGGTTGAATCAATGACATGCTGGCGTAAAAGTGAACATTGATAAAAGTTTCGATGATCAAATATAACAAAATAAATACCAATTTCGAAAATACAATATGAATTATGTTAAAATAATTAATATCAAATATTTTTATAATCGCGTCAAAAAATCAAATTAATAGGTAAATTTAATTTGTACAATTAATTGTAAATTTTGTAGGCGTATTAATTCTTTTACGCTCATTTTTACATCGCTTTCCTCAGTCTTTCTTCGCGTTGGTTAAAATTCGGAAATAAAAAATGAGTAATATTATTGTAGCACATTATTTTATGTGCATATTTTTTAATGTAAAAATTGTACGGATACATGTTTTGATATGTTTACGTGCCATTAAATAAGATACGAACCTATCACCGTCAATTGAATTTTGGAGTTCCTAGTCGGATTTGTGGTGAAATCCACTCGGCACCTGAATTCGCCTTCGTCCTGCTCCTGTACGTGGTTGACGCTCAAAGTTGCGGGCTCCGTTGTCGTCCTGAATAATGCCCGATCGCCGAGATAGTCTTTATCTTGCCAATGCAACGGTTTTTCCGAGTGCTTGCCACGCAGATCATAACTGAAACAGATATTTCTTTTGCTTATTTCATATTCCTTACTTGTTACAAAGAATGTAAAAGTTGTGACAAAGAGAGAATGTAAAAAATAAGTAAATACGATACAATCGAACTTCTATACAGTAAAAACTCGTTGTTAAAGGTTCCTTAAGTATCTAAGAATTTTTCAAATTTCTATACGGCCAGAACAATATATCAATCTGTACTGAAGTTTGAAAAGACCTAGATTGCGAATAAACTTATCGATATCGAAATATCGACTATGAATATATTCATCAATTCACAAACTATATTCATCCTGAATTAATAAGTATTACATCGAGTGAATCGAATTTGATTTATTAGAATGAAAAATCTATTCATTATTCGATATATTCGATAGAACGCTTATTCATTTAAGATGAATATAAATAGTTTTTTGATTGATGAACATATTTATAGCATTCGATATTGATAAGTCTAGTTGCGGACAAAGGACGAAAATTTCACATTGCCAATGGGGAATTAAATTTGTGTCCTATATTATTAAGAACATTCCATTTAAACGGATTATTTTTGTTTCAGATTTGATTTCTTTCGTGTTTTTTTTTTATTATAGGATTAAGATAAAATTTTGTCGAGAATCCTATAATCTGGAGAAAGCGCATTGTGTTCGCGGTACGATCTCGTATATAAGCGAAAACCGCTTCACGAATAACGCGTGCTCAGGCATGACTGTGCCATATGTCGCTTTATGTTTTTTGCTATTCCACGCCGAGAGTAACGCGGATCACGATGAAAAATAAAGTGAAACAAATGTGAAACTTCAGAACTAATGTCGCGACGGGAAGAGAATTTCGTTAACTCTCCACTCTTTAATGCAGTGAACGCCTCGCGCATATTTGATAGCGGACGACGAAGTTGGATAATAAAAGACACACATGTGACATAGTAGAAAGAGCATAATTTTACTAATTAATTTAATACGATATAAGCCCGCTTTTGTGAAATAAATTTCGCATTTAAAATTATTTTAACTTCATGGCTAACATTAAAAAATTATAATATATTTAATTGAATACAAAGTTCTGTCTCTCTGTTATATAAATTCTTTGTTATATTATTATTTCTATCGAGATAATATCAGTAATAAATTTAATTCAAATATTTTTTTATACAATCTTATAATTTCATGATAAAGGCACACAATTTCATGATAAAGTTATATATGTATCCAAATTTTGTTGAAATCCATTAAACATTTTAAATCTTCAGTCCATATGTTTATATCATTTTTATTTTTATTTTCTTGAGAAATAAATATTATAGTTGAATAGGATTGATTTTGCACATTCGAATTTTGCCGTCGAGTTTTACTACTTGAGGTGTTAATTAAGAATGTATCGGCCAGCCGGTCGTTCTCCTTACTCACAATCAGACGGTCGGTCTACAAGGAAGCTGGGCTAGCAGCCGTCCCGACGCTTCACCGCAGATCGCCCCGCAGTGCGATTCCTCCTTGGCATACCGCGCCCCCGAGACATCGGGTGAGCATTGAATTTGCGGAAATACCACGAGTGCCTCGTCTGATACCAGATTCGGCCGCGCGTAGAGTCGGAACGGATGGAGCGGCCCAAGGGAACGAGAGGCGGGTCGGAGAGGATAGTCGCGAAGGGCTGTGGCGCGATTAGAGCGTCAGCGGGGGATGGATGCGGTGGAGGGTGCCGCCGGGTGTACATTCCTCCGGTGTATTACCGGAGCCCGGTACCCCCGGCAGCTGGCGAAGCGTATACCCGCCCGCGATCGCATGCCCGCATCCATATGCTGGACCGAACAACAACGGCCCTCCTCCTCCTCTGCCTCTTCCCGCGCCGCAGGTACTTCGCGCCGCGCGTTTACCCCGCTTAGTTGCATCGAGAAACACGTATGCGACGTACCACACATGTAAACGTAACGTTTACACACGCTCGCACCCCGCCGAGCGGGGAAGCGATATAGATGAAAGTTAACCGAAACGGGAAAGTTGGCACTATACGCAATGTGCGCGAGCCGACGGCGATGTATAGCGAGAAACTCCTCTTCCCGCACATGATCGCAAGCAACGTCGAGGTCGAGAGGTTCCAAACAACAGTCTGTTGAGGATAGACCAGCCGAAACGATTACTTATACAGCTCGGTGCGCCGCCGCCGCCGCCGTGCCTGCAAATTGCACTGCACGCCGTTCGAAAGTTACGGGGAGCGCTGTACTGTAAGGGCGTGTAAGCTGGGACAAGGAATAGCGCATACATTACCCTTGAATTTGTCAAGAGTACTTACGTACACGATGGTTTTAGGTATATTGGCATCGAGTATGTCAAATTTTCCCCTCTAATGCTGCCTCCCTTTGATCCAAACAATACATTTATGCTTCAAAGGTAAAATGTTTGCAAATATTATATTGTAATATATTATAATATTTAATGTGCACCTCTATTAGAAAATTATATTAAAAAATTATTAATTTAAATAATAAAAACATATTTATATTAGGTATATTTAAGCGCTATTTAAATTTTAAATCCATTTGGAGCGTATAAAAAAATTTATGTATACGAAAACTCTTGAGAAAATAATGTTAATTAACAAAACCGATAACTGTTATTCGAGTTGTAGCATTTTTATTTCATTTTGTATTATACGCAAAGATAAATGCTCGATTAGAGATATCGCAACGCATTGCGATGTCGTGTTAACGGCGTTGTACATGATACAGCGAGGTATAACAGATTAGTGGTCGGACGTCCGTATCGGGACGTGGTTATGCCTGTCACAAGCCAGTGCGACCAATTATAGTGCATCTCGTGCTCTCCATCAGAACATACTATGTAACGTTTCTAGTTGCGCATGTACACCGCAATTGTGCAAGAAAGTTGGCCGAGAGTTCGAGATCGATCTCGCGTATATATAAGCAAAATACAGGGAATCAGAAATTAGTGGTAAAGGGACAAACTATACTCGCGTTTAAGCGCGAAATGCATTTCCCATTGCTAAATACTTTCTCCTCTGTATCTCACAAGTCTCGAATATCCATTCAAGGAGAGAACACTCTCTTCGATCGCGTTTAAAATCGAGATCTCGTGTATTCTCGCAATTTGAATTTCGCGATGCTTAAAAATGAGACCGCGCGTTGTAGCTTTGTCGACCATTGGATTACCGGATATATATAGCCATACGGTACACTTTGTACACTCCGGAATATGAAATCAGGATATTTAATAGACGAGACACGATAGCCGCATAGCGTGTGATTATGGGATACGGGAAAAAGAAATAAACGATATATGTTACGACACCAACGAACGTTTAACGACATGTCACGCACGATCATTTACCTGTGTAATAATTTATGCTGGATTTATGCTTGTACTTTACGTCCTCTATTTCTTCCTTGAATTTTAAATATAATTGTTTAAAACACACACGGAGATCCAATATTAACCCTTTGGAACTAACGGGAAATTTATTAGCCTCAATTATGAGATTTATAAGTCTCTTTGTCAAAAATGTTGAACAATTCAATTTTTATGTTATATCTACAAATTTGGATTACATTTATTAAAGTGTACTATTAATATTAATACTTATTCTTTTCTCGACGAGTCATATTATTTTGATTTCTGAAATTAATTAGGGTCTTTTAACATAAATGGGTCTTACAAATTCAGTGTCAACAACTGCAGTGTTACGTTATATCTACAAATTTGGGTTACATTTATTAGAGTGTACTTAATATTAATACTTATTCTTTTCTCGACGAGTCATATTATTTTGATTTCTGAAATTAATTAGGGTCTTTTAACATAAATGGGTCTTACAAATTCAGTGTCAACAACTGCAGTGTTACGTTATATCTACAAATTTGGGTTACATTTATTAGAGTGTACTTAATATTAATACTTATTCTTTTCTCGACGAGTCATATTATTTTGATTTCTGAAATTAATTAGTGCCTTTTAACATAAATGGGTCTTACAAATTCAGCGTCAATAACTTGCAGTGTTACAAATTTTGGCGACAACTCCGGAAGGTTAAATAGAAATTTAATGTTTAACTTTTTTAAATCTAAATTTCATTTTTACAATTGTTTTGACAAAAACATAGGTATATTTAGAATCTTAAAAATGTAAGTAGAATCAACTTATATTAATTGTAAGAAAGTGTCTAATGTGTGCTGTGACAACTTTCCAAAACGATTCCGACATTCCAAATTCGAGTTAACAGCAGCACGTTTCCTCGAGAATCATATACGATTCTTAAGAACTGTAAGTCCTAATTTTCAAGATGTCCAAAGTTTATAGCGCAAACGCGGCTCCGCGTGAAGTTCAAGCTCTGCCGCGGAGCGTGTTACAAAAATGCGCGACTATTTAATGCGTATAAATTTACTATAGCACTCGCGGAGCAAGAAGTTCCGGCGCGGCGCGGCGGAAAGTGGAGTCTGTTTGTGCGCGGCATTTCCGAAACTACCGTGAAAGTTTCGAGCTGACGTAGAGGGTGAAAGGGGGACACACAGTTCGCAATGGTACGGCAATGACGACGTTGGGTCGGGCCGGGGCCGAGGCTGTAGTTCTGCGGCGCTTCGTCGTAAATTCCTACAAATGCTGTAACAGGTCGGCGGCGCTACGACGCTCGTTCGTCGTTATTACGACGCAGTACGTCGTTATGAATTTTATGATCCTGCGCTATAAGTAACGTTGAAATTTATAATACGGCGCTTTGAAAGACGTTGCGCGCGGCCTTTACGAAATTCGCTCGAGCGAACGCTGTACAGCTAAAAAATGTTTTTCGATTATACAGTAAATTACTGACGAAAAAGGATTGCGCCTACTCGTGGTTAACCCATTCAACGTTAATGAGAAGCTTCGTCCACTCGAACCGTCGGACTTTTCGCTTACAAAATATAACAGCGCGTTTTTTCAATTCACAGACACACATTTTAAATTCTATATATAATACAAATTCACCATTAAAAATTATAAAAAATATTAAAGAATAAACTTGTCTGTATATCATTTATATAATCTAGCATCAATTAGATGCTTCTTTTTGCTTAAATGAGATATAAAAATAAATATTGGAGGATTCACATCATTCTTACTTAATTTTAGTAAGATAGCAAAAATAATTGATACTTTAAAGAGACTCAATCAGCTGCGTTAATCACATATTTTCAGGAAAATATGCGTCAATATTGCATAGCGAGGCTGAAATATCCGTCGAATAAGATAAGGTAATCCGTTCTTATTGGAAATTACGTCTCTCTCCCACGTATAAATCGTATTATTAGCCTACAATACGACATACACGTATCCTGATACATGCCGCGATCCGGCAAGGGCAGTTCCGTCAAAGCCCCGCTTGATCCCATCCGGGGGGTATTAAACGGAAATCGTCGACAGATGCGTCCGGCCGGTTAGGTCGCAGACTCGCGCGCGGATTAATAACCGAAGATCCCTCGAGTTAATTAGTGCTCCGGCTTAATACGAAATGCCACCCTGGCACGTGTCGCGATAACTCGCGGCTCTCGGGCCGCGCCGCACCGGTCGGAAGTCCGTTTCCTTTCTCTCCCATTTGTCTCTCCCCGTGTAGGCTTGCGGCACACTGATTCCGCACGCGCTGCACCGCACGGACGTTGGACGTGACGATCGTACCATTCCTAGTGCGTGGCTAGCCGGCACATAAAGGACGTAGTGGCGAGCTGTTCGTCCCCGTTGTGCACACCGGAAGCCAATCCGATAGAATGCGCGGACAATGAGGAGGGCTCCTCTGCCGGAGGAAGCTGGCTGGCACCGCGCCGTCGGCTTCGACGCGCCCCATTGATTGGTACGCGCACGTACAGCCGGCTCCCTTTGTGCCCTACCTTGCCCCGGCGCAAGGTGCATTCACCTTGGTCATATTACGGTTTAATTGAAGTTGATGCCGGCCGCGTATAAAGGCCCCGGGACGATATATCGCGCTCGGGGATCTTGGGAAATGTAATTCGCGAGATTAAAGTGGAACGTAGGTCAAAGGGGATGTTAATCATTTTTAGTGCCGAACCTCGTGTCCAAAATCGTCCTATTCTTTTCGTACATTTGAACCAATTGCCGCGTGTCTACGTCCATCGAGCACACAGATTTTGTGTAAGAAAAATGTATTTTGCATAATTATTTTGTGTATGTGTATGTATATAACGGATAAAGCGTCTTAAGGATCGCGTGTACGAAGTAAAAAATATTACGTGTATGATAATAATATGTCGCTTACTTACTTTAAAAATGATAACTACACCGAAAGAAAAGATTGGCTGCTGCAGTAATTTAGATGGTAAAATATGGCATAGCCCTTTTAATTGGCTGCAACATCGAATTTTTTGTACCAGTGGCCAATTTTTGTTCGCGTTAGTCATCCGCAATGACTGTTACAATTAAAAATTGGCTGCTGAACCAAAAATTGACTGTTGCAGCCAATTAAAAATGCTGCACCATATTCAATCAATCTCTTTTTTCAGTGTAAAAGAATGTGATTTTCGAGTTATTAGCACGAACGAGTTAGACAAACATGACTCTACCATATTAATTATCAAAAGTATTATAAATTTAATTTCATAAAAAATTATAAAAATCATCAGAATTCGTAGTAATTAAAGGTTATGAAACGAAAATAACAAAAATGGAATTCGTTCATATGAAAAATATTATTATTATGTCGATATTATCTGATTAATCTTTGTCAAGTTGGAAAATATTTTTTCTAGGAAACTTATATAGCGAATTCGGTCATTTGCATTACACTAGATTAGTGCATACTAAAAGCACCTACATGAAATTAGCAAAGTTAAATGTAAAAGCGTATAAATATTTTAAATCATTAAATATCCAATAATGAGATTGTCATGTTATTTAACAGAATATATTTTATTGTCAAAGTTGATTATATTATGCCACACTGCATTTAGATACTTTATACAAAGTAGCCTTTAATATGCATTAATCCAGTGTAGTGCGAGAGCGAATTCACCATTAATATTTTTAACTATGTCACTTTTACAGTAAGGGAGCGATACATATATTCTTAATACCACACAAGCAGTATTTCTACTTTAAACGTCTATTACTGGTATTATTATTTTTATACAATGTTCTGCTTAATTCTCGCGCGTTTTTATTATTTATACAGGATTGTCACGATAATGGTTTATTGATATGAAAAGTCTTCGCTAACTGTTAAATACCACATCGTTGAATACATATATTGTAAATCGGATTAAATCGAAAAGGTCAATGAATCAATTTAATCGAAATGGTCGAAAATACGATTGTCTTTTCGATTATTTGAATAATTCGATTTTGGAAACTGAACGGTTTTCTGGCCAGTCATCAATCGAGTAATGCCAACTCCAAAAATAAATTCAGAATGTAGATATATCCGTAACGAAGTGCCCATTTAAATTTTCATTAAGAACAGGCTGCTAATTTATCACATTCCTGCTGTTAGTTCTCGCGTTAAGCCACACGTCAGCGGCAGATGATTCTCCTATACAAATAAAGCTGGTCAAATTAAAAAATTGTCAGCAATCTGTTGATAATTAAACAGGAGGCGATTCAACTAAATGCGCACGTTATTTTATGCAAAATGTATAATCTTGAAAAATTGGGAAATTTTCCCGTACGAAATTACTCTTTCCACGCGGTCGGTGGTCTCAAGTTTAGATCTCATTAGTTTTCATTTCGATCCTCGGTACGCTCGCGGTTACGAGATGCGCCGGTTTCGCAAAGCGGAGCGGCCGGTTCTCCTCGAAGTCATTATTCTCAGACGTCTCTTCGGCGGGCTCGTAAAAATTGATCCTTATCGCGAGAGCCCGCGTTCCACGCTGCGATGCTAGCCGGATATTTAATTAAAGCCGGGACGTTTAAACGCTCGTGCGGCCCGATATATATGGAGGTGCCTAGATGCGCAGACAGTCCGACGGTCTATCCTGCCCGGCGCGGCGCTTCGCATCGCAATCGCAACACGCCGCATGCACGCATGCCGCCGCACACAACTTGCGTCTCTTATCGATTTCGGTGATATCGGCGGCGCGCTCGCCCCGCATACGCCGGTCTATGGCAATTTCCGCGCGCTCTTGTATCCATTTGAATAGCTAGGATAACTTCGGGAGCTAACGTCGACGGAGAGAGTACATTACTCGCGCGCGCGCGCGCGATCGGTATTCTGGCACTCTCTCGGCCGAACTACTTCCGATCGTGGGTGTGCAGGGTATGGACGGAGCGCTGTCGAGAGGTGGGATCGGGGTGGGCCTTGGAATTCATCGACTGCCGAGGCGCGTTAAGCGTATCGCTTCCGTTCATCTGGAAACAGCTTCGATATAAATCGAGGCCATTTCTGCCGAAATGAACTCGTTGCGCTCTGAATTCCGTACATATTTCTCGCACGTCTCCTTCGGAGTTTCATATTTTTGTGAAATCGCTCGATTAGGTACGTCCCCCGCCGCCCGCCGCTATACGCAAGTAAGAAGCATTGCGGATAATCGCGCGTCAAAAACCAGTTTTGCGGGGGCAATCTATTGTGAGAACGAGATAACACTGCGCGATTCCGAGAAAAATGATGTAATTCTAAAATAAAAATTTTTGCTGTATCACGCATAATATTGTATAATTCCTTTTTCAGAACGTGTCAAGCCAAAAGTTTGGAAACACTTTTAAAAACAATTGAAATTTGTAAGATTATTTTTCAAATATTCGTAGTAATATGTTTTTTTTATAGCAATAATTGTTTACATTCAGTAACTCTTACTGAATTCTGAAGAATGAATTTTTGTTAAAAGAGGATACACTATATTATGGGTATTTAACTATAATTTAAAAAACCGAATGAGACATCGGTCTAAGTTGGATCACGGGTGCTTCTAAATAATTGCCTGTAAATTTATATACTACGTATGTAATTTTCCGAAAGATATATGAATATCAATTAAATGCACCCTAAAATCTATCAGACATGCGTGCTATACAACAGTATAATAATCGCGAGATAATAGGCACGTGTGGTGCTAATCTGAAAAGGGTAGAAACATAAAGACTATGCTTTCAGACATATCAACGTTTAAGTACGTTGTATGTCGCGTACGTGATTAATCAGAATTAACGACGTTGCGTTGAATTTTAATTGCTTGATCGATGCTTCGCGCTCTGATTAAGCGCCCTGATTTTTCTCGTGATTCTCGCGCGAGGAGCGAGAGACGGACATTTAACTGTACTTGGTTGTGGAAATAACGACACTACTTGGCGAACGTCGAGAAATTTCCATTAAACTAGTATTAGATGCCATTGCTGCAGCTTCGAGCAAGAAACTCCTATCGACTATCTATTGAGTGTCTCTGACCAATCGCACCTGCTATTTGAGCATCTAAGTCGAATCACATTCCAAGAGATACACAACGGAGGAGAAAGGAGAGAAGGGGAAAGAGTGATTGGGCAAGTTTTTGACGTATATCACGACCGAAGTTCGTCGCTTGCTTGACACGCTCTTTAAGATTTCGCAAATAGCTGAAGCGTCCAGATTTCTTCCAACATAATTTCCCAGTTACTCGCGTAGCGTCGCTCGTCGAAACGAGGTGAGGATTCAGAGACATCGTGCACCCGTATAAACTATGTAACACGACGAGGTCTCTTCAGGACAATTTCGAGGATTCGTGTGTTGTTGGAGCGCCGTGTAGTAGCGTCAGGAATTTTGCAGGCGTCGCCGTTAGCAGCACCAACAGCCGCCAGCCATTACCATCGCAGCCGTGTCACCAGCGGCGGTAGTAACAGCCAGCAACCAGCGCCAGTAGCAGGAACGTCACTTCTATCTTCTCTCCTTCGGGCAACTGCGAGTCGGCGAGCGAGTCGGGGGAGCGATTTGCATATTCATTAAACACCCGCGGAACCTATATATATATATGTATATATAGATACCACTCGCTTTGCACCCGTTTGTCTCACACCGAGAGCACTTTTGCATCGCCTGCGGATGTTCTCGTATGGTGGATGGAGGGACGCATAACGTCCGACGAGAGCGTGGAAGTTGAGTAACGATAACAGGGCCAAAAGGTTGTCGTCGTCGATAAGAACACCCCGACCGAAGAACCGAGCGCGTCTGTCGTTAACGAGCGAAATTTAAGACGTATTTGCATTCGGACTGCTGCCACTTGGCGCAAGTTGATAACGACTCGCGATCCACCGTTAGCTCGGGGCATCGCGTCGCGTCGCATAGATCGTTTCGGATGCGCCCGTAACGGCAAGTAAATGTATGTTCGCGGCAGTGTTACTTGCGCGCATCAGGACGGTGCGGTATAAGAACACCGTTTCCATCTCCTGGCGCGGCTTCACTCCTTTCGAACGAACGCTTGCCTCTGTTCGTAATTAATTCGGGAGTTGCTGTACGTAACGCATTCTCTTCGGTGGCGGCTACGAGTAAGTTCGAAAGTGAAGCGAAAGAGCGGGGCGTGCCAAATGGAGAACCTGGTGCCGAGATGGCAGGGCGAGGAAGCACGAGATAAAAAGCGAGCGAGCGAGCGAGAGAGAGAGAGAGAGAGAGAGGAAAAGTCGACTTTCTAGCCGTAAGACTTCTACTACGATAGCAGTCAGTGAGCACCAGCGCCGAATTATGCATTTTCTTGTCGTCCCGTCGAATAAGAGCCAACTGAATATTAATGCCACCGGTGTAATAGTTTGTAAACTAGGTCTCCGGCTGTTAGGTGGATCGTCGTTCGCGTCGTTAGTGCGCATAAATGTGCGCCTGTGGACGCCGTGTCGTCCGCGGAATACATTGTGGTGAATGACTGATATCGTCGAGCACACAAAAATCCTAGAGAGATGAATACGTAGATAAATAGACAGAAAACTTTTCATCTTGAACAATAGATTTTCTAAGAATTTTAATAAATTGTAAATAATTCCAATAGAGAGAGACAACTGAAGTAAATGTGAAAAAAACTTTGTTAAATAATACATGACTTTTAAGGTAAAATAAGTTGAATTTAAGTAATAACAATAATGAGACTGTCATCAATATTCCTACAGTTAATCAATAATACAAATAATTGTAATAATTCCAACAGCAAGATAACTAAAGTGAAAGTTACGAGAAAAAAAATTTGGTCTATCTACGATATTATTAACGATGCTACAAATTCTATTAATGATAACAGCAATAATAAGATGATACTGTCACCAACAGATTAATATCGTATAATCAATAATACAATGACAAGAGCAATAATAATACTGTTTAGAGACAATCGTTGTTTTAATGATAAATTCATTCAACTTCCTTTCTCATTTATCTCAATATAACATTTTTCTGTGATAAACTTTACCAATGTTATAAACTTGAATAGTTAAAGAGTTAGCTATATCTGATAATAAGTAAACACATTTGTAATAGATAAAGTAGTATAAAAATTTCAAGGTTGTTTTTCGCGTATAAATTTATGAGGCAGAGTAATCTCTACTTTTTTTTTACTTTTTTCGATATAATAGAATTCTGTTAAAATAATCCGTGACACACAAAAATCGTAGAAAAACTTTGAAATATTGCTGCAATATTATTCGTCAGCTCCAAGTCGTTAGATTAAAAAAGAAATTGAAGACCATTAAGAATGTATTATCTTTCCCGTGTAACGAACGTCTCGGTAGATAATTCATCGTATCTAATTCCAATGCACGACTCGAGCTGCCGCAACATTATTACGACAATTTCGACAAGTTCAAGTGGCACGAGACACTTTTCTCGTCGCATAATGCATGGGTGCAATCGCGAGAGACTGCGGATCTCCACGTATTACGGTTCATAAGATAATAAGAGCATCCGTTCGATATGCGAGAACGATCGCGACGGCCATAAGTACTCGCTGATAACGTTCAACCATGTTTTCGATCATGAGCAACTACGGCCTGTCATTTGCAATCCCATTTCCTACGCTTCCGCATTATCTATCTATTATGTCCTCCCGCGCCGCGCCTCTTGTTCGTCTTTCCGCCAGGTTCCAGCGCGCGGCTCTCTCATGTTTCGTTCCTGCCGACAGTCGAACACAACCCATACACAGCGCGACGCCCATTATTCATACCTACTTCTACATCGCCACTTTCCATCTTGCAAATGATTCTCCGCTTTCCGACGACACATCCACACGCTTTTCTTTCTCAGTTTCTTTCGCGCTTCTCCGCTCGCGTTTGAAAAAAGTCTGGTTATTTTCTCCGCGCTAAAGAGAAGATAGAGAGATGATCGTGCAATGCGGTCGTTTGAAATAATAATGGAGAAATGGTTCGCGAAAAAAGATTTTAAATTAATACTTTCTATTAAAATGCATCACCAGTATTTGTTCGATAATTATAAAACCAACAAAAGCTCCAATATATTTTTAAATTGTAAAGCAGAAAATTTACGTGCATGTTTTACGCGAACCAAGATATATTTTATTAATATCGCGCACATATAGAACCTTAAAATCTCGAATTGAGTGATACGCGAATTACCGAGGTGAATTCGCTTGTTCCGTGTGTTTTTAGCGCACACGCTCTCTATATCATACGGAGGTTACAATAAAATTGGTGTTTGTAGTTAGTGCCGTTACCCGTACTCTATGCTGCATAATAATAATAGCGCATTTGCGTGGTTCGTATTGTGCTTTCGGACAGGTATTATTACATCTATATTCCCTACGAGTGGCCGACGTTATTACGTTACCATGACGTAAAAGAGAGTCCTTGCTTCGCTCGAGTCACGCATATGACAAACGATTTGTTTTACACGTCGCGTATATTTATTTACACGTAATTAATGCACCGCACGGGCTCGGATACTTTACATCGACTGTTTGCTCTTTATTTTACATTATTTAACTTTGGACAAGTCACTATCGTGTCATGCTGAGTTATTTGTATGTGATGACAGAATATTTCTTCTTTTTGCATCATGCGTCATGATAAATTTTTTCGCACATGCCATCCTTCTCGGTTGATATAATATATTGGTAAAATGTAACGAATTCTCTTTTTAATTTTATTCCGTATAACAAATGGCCATACGTGATGCAAAAATATGTCCTTTATTTCGAAGATGAATATACCTGATGTGGCAATTGATTAAAAATTTATTCTTTTTATCAAAATTAACTTCTAAGATATTAGTTCAGATTAACGTCAATCTAAAATTTTTTTTTATAATAAATGTTTTTTTATGATACTGTTTTGTATAAGATTTGAGATGCTAACAGTATTATTATGAAATCGACGATCAATTAAATTGCATAATTATTATTTCAGTTTCATTATTACTACAGTGATATCGTTATTGGTGATTGTGTTCCAAGTTCGACGGTGTAAGCAGAGCGCAATTTATATTATTAAAAAAATATATTTAGAATTTACATATAAAAATATTATTAGGCTCTAAGACAGAAACTAACCTTGTATCCTTTTCTCATTTATTTTACTTATACGTAGTCACAGTTAAATTTGTATATTAATAATTATATCCAATTTGTGAGTTATTTTGAATAATTTTTATAGGTCGCCATTGTGCTTCTATTCAGTACATCGTTAGTTTAATTAAAACAAAATGAAGTTAAAGAATTTAACTGAAAAAATATATTAAAGACACAAATTTAGTTTAATTACAAAGTGCATACATTAATATGGATGTTGTTTATTTTGAGACTAAATAATTCAGAAATAAATTATTTTACGTTTTGACACGCGTGGAAGTTAAAAATAACAAAACATTATTTAACTCAAGGAATTGGATTATCATTGTTTCTTTGATATTCTCTAACAGTGCGAGCGTAGCGGTCTAAATATTATTATTGTAGTAATTAAATTTCAGAGGCTCGTATTTCTCTCAATTATTGAGTTGAAGGTCTGGCTTTTTGCATACAGTTTATGAATTTAATTAACTATGATACATACTGTAAACAATAACTCTTAAGTTATTTCTTAAGTTTAGTTACAATTTCGATTATTTTAAAAAACAAGAAGTGGTTCATTGTGTACAAGGGGTGTACAATGAACCACATGTTTTATACTACGAATTGTTAGGATTATTCTAGTTTTATTATATTTCAAAATGTGTATTTAGAGAAAAGAGATAATTATAATAGATGATAAGGATTAGAATAATAAATATTAAAGGCCACACAGACAACACACACACATGCAACTTATGTTGTTTTTATTATTTTAAGCTCACAATTATTGTTTTTAACATATTTCAGATATTTTCTCAGAATATTATTTACAAAGAAAAAAATAGTAAGTATAATAACAAAAACATTAAAAAATGCATAAAACTTCTAAAAAAAATTTACTCTGCGCAGCTAAAAATTCCTTAAATGTGATACCATATGGCCATCCTTGGTGCGATCTATCGGCCGATTGAGGATCCGAGAAGGGGTTCAAATGCGAAATATTGCAATAATAATGGTTCATAGTATATACTACAGGTTCATTGTTGGATCACCTACCACTTACCCTATACAAAAAAAAAAGTTACGTTGCTGCTTTCTCTCGAAATCTTCCATTAGTTAGCTTTTCCTCGCAAATGTGGAAGGTGACGTAGTAGAGAAGTACGTAGGTATGTTCGGTCGAATTTTCACAAGCAGTTTGGAACGTGAGTCACGTTTTCCTGGTCAAGATGGACCTTTTCGTATGACATGGTGCTGTGGAAATCGCAAGGGGAGGCTGCTCTTCGCGCGCGTCGTAAACGACTGGAAACTTTCAAATTATTGCATACGTATCACGTATACGTGTTTCTTCGGAGCTTTCAGGAAGCTCGTTGCGGATGTACGAGTTTGTGTGCACACGTTTGTTATGCCTGTGCAAAGGGACGAGTGCTGTCAGGAGAGGGATTTTCACTTATCGTCGTACCCCATCCTCGAGAACTCGTTAAGCTGCTACTCTCTGGTCACATTAACACGTCGACTTCGACCCTGTCATCAACCCGTGGAGTTGATACGTCCCCGAACCCACGTCATCGCGAAGAACACTCGTAATCCTCAACAACGAGCGGTGAAACCGTGATTAACCCTTCATTGTTGTCTGCAGACCCGGTCCGTAGATTCCAATTACATCGCTGTTTTTCTACCTACGTCTTACATTTTTTAATAATCACCGTGTAATGTGTATTAATAATGAAAATTATATAATAACCTTCCAAAATTTAAAATCGATAACTTTAGAAACTTTATGCAGGCAGTTAGATAACGTTCCCATTCTCAGAAGCTGAGCGGTGAGTTCATTGTACTCATTATCGCAGTAACAATTTAAACAATAATACAGTGATTGTTAAAATAACAAAAATTCTGATGAAAATAATTCAGCTTCCTCTGAGATATTAAGATAAAACATACATTGTATATTTAAGTTAACTATTAGTCCTTAATTTTTGTATCTATTATTGTAGTAATTATCATTTTGCATTACAAATTTATTTATTTGTATTAAAATGTATTTAATATTCCATTTTGTATGACCATGTCATTTTGATTCATTGAAATTAATTAGTGCCTTTTAATTGTATAATCACTGTATTATATAAATTAAATTAGTTTTACAAATTTAACATTACATTAACTAAATTATACATTTTGGCGTCAGCTCTCTTCAACGGTTTAAAAAGATTTCTTAATTTACAGAATATATAATTTCATTGAAAATTGATAAAAATATTTTAAAAAATTTAATATTTATTTTTTAGAATTCCTTAAAAATTGTGAGTTTATAAACTTTATTATATAGATTATACATCTGTCTTTAAGCGCGTGAGATATTGAAAATTCTCCTATTTATCTTTAGATGCCCACATCTTGAAAAGATCGTTAATCCAATTAAATTTATATCTTTCTTTTTCAGTTTATTTTGTTTATTTTATATCCTTCCTCTCCATTTTTCTTCTTTTCTGACGTATCATAGATATTACATGTAGTAATCTGGAAATTGGGTCATTGCATTAACCATATTAACTGGAAATGAAGTTGATATCTCGCGGATTGGGAAATAATAGTGCGATGGCAAGCTCCGATTACTTGTATCGATATTATCGAACAGATTAAACAGATTTCTGTTTGCATTATTGATAAATATTGTCCTCTACGTGTTTAAACATTAGATCGCTAACTAGTTAAAATATCTCTTTGTTATTCTTTTGCTCATTACTTTTCTCAACTCGATATTGACATTCAATCAGAATAATTTTCATTATTAATTATTAGCACATAATTCATTATCTAGAATATATTGTTAGCAGACGTAACAGGCACTTATGAAAACACTAAATATCTCTTTCTCGATTGATTGTAATTTACGATTTGATTGATATAAACATGAAATGGCATTTGATCCGCTGGGAGCTCGGAAAATCGGGGTAGTTTCAATCATGCAATATATTTCCGTTGGAAAATACTCGCTTCAGTTTCGAATCAATCCGTTCACCGGAATATTCAAAATAATCGGTTTGCGCGACTTTAATTCATACTAATAGCGAATTCGCGTTGCAGCTCAAAACCCGCTATATCATGGACCGTTGCTGTGTTCACGAGGCGTTTACCTCGCGGCGTTTACCTGTTGCCGGAAAATGCGCGTTTGGTTAGTCGCCGCGGAAATTAGCCCGAATTATCCCGAAGCAACAGCTGCTGGAAATGAGGCGTAAAGGTGCGATTATTCGTTGCTGTGACCAACTGCCGCTGTTAGGCCATAGTTATGATTCCGGGGCCAGCGTCTTCTCTCCAAGTTTGCGATTACTCTGAAACCAAGGAAGCGAGAAGGTGCGGAGAAGGAACAAGCGGGTGTAGCACGAAGTAACCCTTTTGATCGCGGTCGGTATACCGAGCCTTTAATTTCGAATGCGAATGGAAGGGGATAACCCGGAAACTTCTCTCCCTCTCTTCCCCGTTTCTCTGTTTGTCTCTCTTTCTCTCTCTCTCTCTCTCTCTCTCTCTCTGTTTCTCTGCCTTTCGCCATCCACTCGACCGCCTTTACCCATTTGCACGCCTAATACGATGGCTGGTAATTAACTCACGAATTACGAGACCGTGACGCTGGAACTTCCGCGGTTTCAAGTCGACTCAAGGACCACAGGTTTATAACTACAAGGTAAGGAGGGGTGGGTAACATACTTTAAAGTCCACAGATGCATACACTGGACGAAATGGTATAGAAGAGAAATGTTGGTATCGACAAACGATCTTAAGGTGAATTGTCGATTATACGCGCGTGTCAGATAAATTAGTCACTCCATTCTGAGACGTTTACAATCTTTTTATACGAATTGTACTGCATGGCGCAGATGTTTCCAAGAAGAGTACCTACTCCAATCCCCTTAACGACGTGTTTCTCCGTCTCATTTCACTTGAATTCGCATAAAGATGACAAATGCGAAACCTCTGAATCGATTCCGTCTCGAATTTCCTTCCGTGCTTACGGAGAGAATGACACGTGATTGGGAACACATTTCTTTCAATGATACGCGCGGTTTCCAATGAAAATCCGATGATGCGCGATAATCGCGGGGGTATAGCAGGATATTAAATCACCCTTCCGTTTGTTTCGTATTGTAACTACTATGAGAAACTTCTTCTCTTGCGGGGATATTCACCCTCTCCCAAAAGTTTCATGACAGAGCGTTACCTCGGGAAACCGTTCTCGAAGAGAAACACTTTAGAGTCAGTCGAGCTGGAGGGTAAACTCAAGTATTCCCTTGTGCTCATATCAACCGTTTATAGAAATCCCGTGTTTGAGTCGGGAGCAATATCAGCTAGATGCGATTAAATTTTTATCGCCTTTTTACGAAAAGAGATGGAGACTTTATCCCTGTCCCGAGATGTGAAATGATGATCGCAACGATTGAAAATTCTCGAACCTTCAACAAAGTCGCTCGTAAAAAAAAGTTATAGAAACTAATTACAGGGTGATACGGGAAATATCTTTAATTATTCAATCTTCAGGCTTTGGTATATACATTCAATTTTGTGGAGTTTAATTTAATTAAAAATAAATGTGTTATATTTAAAATGGTAATAATAGTAAATCAAGATCTAGCTATCCCTTTTCGATCACAGTTTGGGGGCGCACGGTATATTTCATCTGCGTACAATTACGATTTGAAGAGGACCAACATTGCGGGGGTAATACCAGTTGCGGTGACGGTGCAGGTGCAGGCAATGGATGGCGAAGAGGGTGGCTGGAGAAGCTAGTTGTAACAAACAAGGCGTAGAGACAAGAGCATTGTCCCTCGGCTATATGCAACCAACCTACGGTATAATGTACTCCCACCTCACCCTTTAGGTGTCGCACGAAAGTGGGAGGGAGTATACCTACCACCTTACGCTCGCAACTGTACTGCAGATCCAGGCGCCGTTACCTTCTATTATACCGTTCCTATACCGGGTAGCGTCGCTGCGAAACAACCGACTAAATGAAGACACATTGCTTTCATTATGAGCTACCTAGTATACGGCTCCACTGCCGCCGCCGCCACTACCGCGGCTGACATCGCAGCCGACCTTTCTCATCCCCTCAGGCCTTACCTACGATTATCTCTAGAAATGAGCTAGCCAGCAAATACATACAAACTCCTCTTATTAGGATAGCATCCCGCGGGGTGCTCCAGACTCGTCGCATAAATCTTCAGCGACAAATCCTTGACTTGACGACGAAAATTCTGATACTAAAGTGTCGAGATTGCGATAATACTCAAACAATGAGCGGTCCAATTGAGATCGAATTGAATCAAGTTGCGAAATTCACAATACAGTTAGAATGTAACAATAACGATGTCTGCAGAGTAAAAGTTCAAATAATTGATCGACACCAAGAAGTAGATATCAAACAGCGATTCCAAACGTGTGTGTACATTTCTATCAATAATTTTATATTGCATATAAACAAGAAGTGCCAAATACGGTTAGGGCTGGATCTTGGTGTTTACGGAACGAATGATTTTGCTGAAGTATTAAAAAAAATTCAGCTGGATATACTGATCCGAGAATAATTTGAGTTGAATTATCAAAATAATTTCATAGGAATCTGAAGCACGATGAAGAATGTTACAAATTTTCATAACATTTTGGTAACCAGTTTGAGTATCCTACATAATTATTTTGTTGATGGTTCAACAAAATTATTTTCAGATTTGCGTACAACTAAATTTTTCAATACTTCGCAGCAAAACCGTTCTTTCTATGTACATATATACGATGTTTCAAATTCTTTGCATCTTCTCTAACGGAATTCCGCGAATAACAGAATAATGCGAGTACTGGTAAATTCTAGATCCGCGACAATGTACGCTAAAAAAAGTACGCGCAAAGTACACATCGAAATCACGACAAAACCGCGAGCTGTCAGGAACAACGGACGCTTTCGTAGACCTCTCGTCCCCATTCCTCACGTGGGTTTCTTGCTTTCGTCGTTATCAGCAACCATTCATCGTTGGCCCGCGGTCTACAGTAGCGGAATTCCGGTTCGTCAAATATTAACAGCGCAGGGCGTCCGTTGTCCGCGTAACATCTCGCATCCCGCGGGAAAGCAATTTATTAAGATGTAAAAACGGGTCTTTAAGAACACCGTGCATCGGCGTGGCAGCGTGAAGGGCAACGCGGAGAGGGTGAACGGGACGTTGCCGCACCGAAAGACATTTGTCTTATTCAAATGGTAGCGAGTGCATGGAAGAAGTTGAGGAAGAAGCGTGGAATACGGGCGTGGGCGCTTGAAGGAGATTGTAGGTAGAATGTGAAACATCGCGACGGCCGCGTCCTCTCGCTTGCACATCCCCCGTTTCATCCTCCGCTTCTCGTTTCCTCGCGCGCGAATACCCTCCAACTCGCCTCCAGGTACCCACACCGTTCTATACCCTACCCAGCCTCACTGTCGTCGTCTCGTTGTCCTCTCGGCATACTCGTCGCTTACAAGCTCACCGCTGGGACCGACTCTGCAGTTTCCACTGTTTTTCACGTAATTAGAAGCCGGATAATTTATTTAACAACGCTCGGCGCGCGGTCGCGGAACTTTTATTGTTTCGTGACTCCCGGCGGGACTGACGCGGGCGGGAGTCGAGGACGCAAGAAAACTAGATTGCGACGTGGATGCCATCGCGCTGCTTGGCGCGGTGTGTTTCGTGTGCGCGCACCCCTTTGGCATTCTCGGGTGAAACCGCCCTCGGGAATGACGAGGATACTGCTGGTTTGCAGTCAACCTGGAAATGATTACGAGGGATACGGCGAGTTGGATTACGCTTCCGTAAATGCAACAACGGGGATGACGCGTGCAGTTTTTTCTTATCTTTAAAGATGTGGTAGTCATCCAGCTGAGTGAAATAAATCAATCGGTTTTCTAACCGTCCGTAACAATCCGAAACGAAAATTTCATCACTCTCTTACTTCAAAAGTGATACAATTAAAAAATCATGATTTTAAATTATCATGAATGAGTTAGACGAATATTACTGTATTATTAAAAGTAAATTAGTTTCATAAAAAATCGTCCACACATCACAATTCAAAAAGAGTGGATTTTGAGGGTTGTGAAACAAAATAATAAAAATAACAATTGATCTTGTTAAGAATTTTTGCCGATGTTATATTTGATGAAGAATATGTCTTTCCTTTTTTATAGGAAATTTAATTTGTTTAACTGTATCACTTTTGAAATAAGGGAGCGATTTCTAAAAACAAAATCCACTCGTTGTATAACCGTTTTATTTAAAACTTCAGCAGCAAGACATTCCCCCCCCCCCCCCCAAAGATAACTGCCGATGTTTCACTTTTTACACCTCCGTGTGGCGTATCCGGGCCGTGTAACGTGTCGATCCGGACAGCGGGCTTAACGTTGACAACGCCGCGTCGTTACGCTCTTCTCAACCGAGTGTTTCAGCGTGCTCGTTAACCGAGCGTGAAAATACACGACGTCGAGCCGTCGGTGACGAGGCAACTCTCACGCCGGTCCGAGCCCGGTGCGCGATTTTTATTGTTTTTTTCCTTTCTCTCTTTTTTCCTCTTTTTCCTCGCGACCAAGTCCCGATTTCCCTGCTGGAGCCGTTCCGCGCGTGCGAGAGCCGACCTTTATAAATATGCATGTCGGCGTAACGCAGGCGGGTACGACGGCGTCGGTCGACCGGCCTGCGTGGCATCAACCGGAAGTACGGGCTAGAACGCGAACGCGACGAACGTCGGTGATATCGTTTACTGTGCGGATTATCCTGAAAGACGTACACGCACGAATATCGTTTGTTTCGTTCTCTACGAATCCTGAACGTATCCGAAATGGCCGTACTGGTGAGGTTTGTAATAATAGGTGTTTTCCATTTAGTGACACAAATCGACGCAAAAATTATCATATCATATCTTTCTTGACATTCGAGGCGTAATAAATGAAGATGGAACGACACTTGCGTTGAGATTTGTATCACTAAATAAAAAACATCCTATATAGTGGAGCGAGCCATGAGTGAAGGTGTCCTAATTCTTAGACAAATGACACTCTGATGCAAAAGTTTTGTCAAGAATTTCGATCAGGCTGTAATTTCCTAGTATAAAAAAAGCTTGCTTTAGTGTATTATAGAGCTCACTGGGCCTAGACGTAAGTATGACTACTACACCTCGCAATCCATGATCTTACAATCAGCACAGATAGGCAAAATGTTAGCCGATTGTTGCGTCATTTATCATGGAAAATCTTTGGCGATGTACATCCGTAAACAATGAGTAGTCCCTTCGTAAATCTAGCGAAACAATTTTAAAAAGTGCCTACACTTACTACTTTTAGCTCAATCGGACCTTTACTTTACAAGTTACAGTGGTTTAAGTGACGCTACTTTTGTCGAATTTGGGCGACCAGAGCGTTCAGCATCATTTGTGTTTTTACGACCGCGTTTAAAGTCAGTATACCATCTCTTAACTGTTGTTTCCGACGGAGCAGAGTTCGAATAACACTTATCAAGCCATTGCTTTGCTTGAACGGTATTTTTTCCCATCAGGAAGCAATGCTTTATCAACACACAAAATTCAGATTTTTCCATTGTTTTGAAAAATGCAAAAGTAGCGTCACTTAAACCACTGCAACTTGTAAAGTAAAGGTCCGATTGAGCTAAAATTTTGACACATATGTTTGAAGGTTTAGTACTTTCTAAAAATCATATGGATTAGTGCGCCATCTATTATATCAGGCCCGGGACTTATTGAGTGATGTGTTATAACTCTTACGTATGATTTTTGTAGTAAAAAATAGGGTAGGCATCTCTTCAGAACTTGGTTCACTAGATCCAAATCTGATCGAAATGAGAGTAGGACAATTTTAATTGTTTCACACAAACACACAAACGACATAACAGGCCGACATTTTGTCCTAAGTGTAGCGATCACATACTATTGTTCCAACGTCGTAACTTCATTATGCCAGATGACCGTCGCGTTTTATCTAAACGGCAATTACATATTTCGTCGTTATGTAAACTGGACCGACGATGAAGGCGGGAGAGAGAAGGGGACGTCGAATAACCATAACCGCGACTTTTGCGAAAACCGTAATTGCGCTCGGCCGGTGGCTGTGCGATAGCGCGACCTCCCGTAATTATCCGGAAAGCAAACAGGCAGATACGCCATGCTACGCCAACTTCCTCACTCCAGCCGTTCTTGCGCGCACTTTTTGTGTCGACTTTGCTTTGATCACTTACGTACGTTCTCTCCAATTTGCGGTACTTTTTTTCCGAGTATCCATGAAGCGTCCCGCCCCTCGATGGGCATGATGCACGTCACGTCATCGTCGCAAAGCTGGAACGGATAATCGCGTTATATCACGTCCGACGATATCAATATGTAATGCGAAGCGTCGTAAAATTACGCCCGCCACCTTCGTGAATCAATGATATATTTCGCGAAGAATTCTTCTGACGAAGATTTTTTAGCCATTACGCGTGGAGCATTTTATCAAAGGCTTTCGATGGTAAATTCAATCAAAAACCGTCGAACCGAAGCGACGGCTTCCGTGCGTGTATGGACGGCTAGACGGACAGACTGGCAGTTCGTAGACGGACAAGCATGGCCGAGCTAATAGCAGTTACGAGAGCGGTCCAACCCCGTGCAGCATGACTGAAAAAAACGTGATGAGACTACCAAATGACGTTAGAGGAGGAGTTAGACCCGGAGTTACATTTGGAAATATCGACAGGGCGCGCAGCTTCGTCGAGTTTCGTGAGTTCGAGAGTTTGAGAGTTCAATTAAACGGTTTTGTCAGCGATGGCACAACAGATATATCAGAAAAAAAAAAAAAAGAGAGATTTACGTCTGTCACCGTAATGCCACTCTTGTCTTATTTCTATTTAGATCAATTATTATTCCTGTTCCATTACATTTTACAGAGTGACAATAAGTTTGTGCGACAAAGTTTTGTGTCACTCTGTGTACAAATATCCGACTAAATTTTGAAAAACTTCAGCGTTTCACTCTTTAATAATACACAAACAAACACGCTCTCTCTTTGAACGAATTCTTAATTTTAATTAATCCCATAAGACTAACGTGAACAGAAATTAAAAGCTCTCCGAGCCTTTTAACTCGATTCTGGTTTCGTAGAGTGTCTCTTACGTCTTTCTGAATGCGGTGAAAAAACGCGAAGATTAATTAAAAATTTTCAAGCACAGATGTATTACAAATTTATTTGGAATTAATTTAAGAACTTTTTCTCTCGTTTTCACGATGTCCAGTGACTTAAGGGTCGGTACTGCAATTACGTACAACTACGGCTCAGTTCTACGTCAGAAGAAGCAAACATTACTCGGTGTGGTCGATCAATACGCTTAAAGACTTAAGACTTACATTTTGCATTGTCTAGTGGACTTAACTTTACCCAAAGTCGGCGTCTGACTTAACCCGCTAGAGCATCACTGTGTTTGCCTGACTGCAAATTCGGTTCTACTACTGCCGAAATCTTTACTAAAGCATACACCGAAGTTGGGAAGTAACGTGTTACACGTAGCAAGGTTACCTCCACTCTTCGTACAATTACCTTTTATCAGTAATAATGAATAAATAACATTACATTTTCCTATTGTAATATTAACGGTAACGCAGTTATATTTTTTGGGCAACAGTAACGAATGTAATTGTTACTTTTATCATTACTTTTTACATGCACAATACATGTACGAAGCAAGCGAGCTTTTTTTACTGTGTATTGCAATTAACCATAGCCACTATAAATTTCGTTGAATTGGTCAATTAGTGACATAGATGTCACTCTAAAAAAAAGTCATTAAAATTTGGTGAAAAAGTAATGGAAATTGTAATGACTCGTTCGTTTTTGAGTAATTATATATATTATTTTTTTATTAAAATGTATATAACATTGCACGTTGAAAAAATTATAGTTGTTTTAACGACGTATAGATGATACGATGACCTTTTTTGCTCTAGTTTCTATACGTTAAAATATTGATTTTGATTTGACAATAAAATAATTCAATTTTCTTATATTTCCGTTTATTCTCAAAATTTATTCTATTTAAATTTCAGGTTTGTGTTTTAAAACAGGGAAACTCTTGAATAATTTTCACTCTGAATACGAATCTACGGTAGAAGAAAAATAAGAAACAAACGGAAACAGGAATTACAATGATAATGATTACTAATGTAATATCTTTGCGTACGGAGAGTAAATAAAATTAAAATATAAAGTTATTATACATTTTAAGAAACGCACGACATAGAATAGATGTAAATATTTCCTTGAGTGTCTTGCTTGAATATGATACATTAACCATAATATAATGAACTTGTATAGTCAGTGTTAGCTTTTCGTCCGTTTCATTATGAATTTTCTCCTCTCGAGCGCATACAATGGACATTATGCATGCGGCGGCACTCTGGCAATTGATTTTTATGTTATAAAGTTTCGAAATTTTAATTCGATCTCAAACTTCCGTACGGGGACGTGTATGTACATAAACTGTTAAATAAAATAGTAGACATTTCGTTTTGCATGTAACGTTTTGCGGCGCGCTCGAACGTAGCAACCGCAATTCTTATACAATATTTATACATTGCGGAAGAATTGTTACGTCTTTCGTATGAAACGTCAATTCTCCTCCCGTCTTTACTGCGTCTGTTTCTATTTTTGAACACTTCAAGTGTATACGATCGCATGTGTATATATATAACGGCTGAGGAACAAGATCTGCGATAATTGCCGGTGAAATAGTAATGTAAATGTGCGATAGATTAGCATGTTGGCGTACACCGGCTGGGCGAGATCTGACGCTTCTCCGTTTGCACGATACGGCATAATGGCTTTCCGATATTTACAACAGACGCTCGGAAGAAAACTACAGTCTTAGAAATCTTTATTTTTAACCGCAATGGATTATCGCGCGTGTAAATTTGACAAAAGATACAATCCTTTCAAAAAAACAAAAAAAAAAAGATTAACGCTCTCCCTTACATGTAAACTTTTTAAAATTAATTCTTGAAAATGCCAGAAATGTGAATAAATTTTCCGGTAAATTATCTCAGCGCCTGAACGAAATATAAAGTAGAGAAATCCGTTGAGACTTTATTTCGATGAATAGTAATCTCGAAATTAAAAATATATCTTGCCTGCGACGGCACGATTGTGAAATGTGTAATGTTATACCGACGTCAAATCCAACACTTCTAAAGCAGGCAAGTTGATATCATCTGTGATTACGAGATACATAACGAAGCGCGTCTCGTAATAACGCAAAATGCAACGATCGCCACTCACCCGTGCATGAATATGGCAGGGCATGTAGGAGATTTGACGTTAATGAAAACGCTCGCGTACGCCAATTCAACTTCAAATTGAATTCGTTTATGACATTTCGTGACTTCACAGAGAGAACGGTACGACAACGAAAATACAACAAAGAGCCGACTGACTACAGCGAAATAGCCGTCGTGAAATGAGGTTGCAATATCAGAAATTGGGATACAAAACACGTTTGCGCTAACAAAGTGCATCGTGGAAATAAGATATTTATGGAATTGTAAGATAATTGTTTAACCAATAAATCAACATTTCGAAGAATCGATATAAATATTTCCCCCTTTTTCTATTCATACCCTTATATTGATTCCGCGAGCAGAAGTTGAAAATTCGAAATTACATTTTGCAGCGGAAAGATTTTAATCATAGATATAGTAAAGTATTCATGTAAAAGATCAAAGTTTTCAGAGACTCTCTATAGCGTTCGCGGTTTCCCCAAACATTTTAATAACATTAAAACAACGTCGAAATATATATTGACTTCGCCAAAGCGAAGCGTCATAACAAGGTGCTTAAAAGTTTGTGGGTTGTGCAAAACAGAATTGCGCGGTCGCGTAATGCAAATATAAACGCGTAATGTGGTCGGCTGATGTGAGTCAACTTTATAGCGAACAGATTTCAAGCCTTTTCGACATCATTACATGCCGAGGAGAGAGGGATCGCGGAAATAAATGACACAATTTGTACGGTAGAGGGTGAAAGCGACGTCATAATTTGTTGCATCTAATATTCATTATTGCGCGATTCCGCAATGTACGTATCCGGAGTGTTTACTGATACTTTTGGAAAAAATTCCTCGAGAAATACCTTTTCCAAGTATTTTCGTTCAAAATTCCACATAAAATTAGAGAATTTTTAAATACGATTTTAATATAAATGAAAGTGCAAACAAAGCAAATAAACTATATATGAAAAATTAGCAGAAGACAGAATTTTCACGAGTCTATATCTATCATTTTCTACAATTGAACTCGTAAAAACCTATAAGTTCATACATATTATATAAAATAATATTATAATTCTATTTTGCTGACAATGAGTATTGTCTAGTACTCTGTGTATAACTTTGATTTTTTAAATAAAAACGTACAAAACACAAAAATATACATGAATATATACGTGCCGTACTTATTACTAACTGATTGTTAACATTTTTTGCATTATCAGAAAAAATAACTAAAAACAATATTTTTGGAAAAAAACAGAATTTAAGAGTAAAGTTCAAAAAATTTTCCTGAGACTCAATAAAATTCCATGAAAATCTCTGATATATAATATTTTCAAAGTTAAAACGAATTGCCTAAAAATTCCAAGTTTTTCAGATAGTAAACATTACTGGGACCTCTAATTGATTACAATTTACTTTCAAGCGTCTCGCGCACAGCAGTGCTCAACGTATTTAAACTTGTCGAACGATATAAAAGCGGTACCCCTACCCCTATCGAGATTTTGAAGATTAATGTTTATGCTCACGGAACGGTGCACAGTTGTATCGACTTTCCGTTAATATCGTTTTAATTAAACTTATCTGGCAGTCCTTATCGGCGTATCGATTTGCCGGCATGTCTGAAGTAAAGTGACTGGCAAATTACGTATCCATGAATAAAGCCGATAATAGCTAATGCAGAGCAATTTTCGAGACTGAAATACATCAACCAAGGCAGGAAGACATTATCCGTTGACACGCTCGTTTGCTATTCTAGTTAATATCTAGTTAAAATCTAGTTTAAATCTAGCTGAAATTTTACTCTCTCGCTGTATTCCTTGTCCGCTTCGTGTCAATCGATGAATAAGTAATACTTATCGAATATTTTACATTCTGCATTTAATTCTTCGGAATTTATGCCAAAATCTGCGACACAGTTACTGACGTTGAGTCTGTATAAGACCTATTTAATTTATCAATTTAAATATAAAAGATTTAGGCTAAACATTATTCAATCAAACAATAATAAAATATCTATAAGAATCATAATAAGGTTATATGTGTACATAAATATATTCTGATGTAACGAAAATATAAACGTTTGACTCTTATTTTAGGTCATCTCAGTACATAAAATAAAAATCTTGCTAATAATAAAATTTCCACAAAATATGAAGCACAATGAAAATAAAGTGAACTGTCACATAAAATAAAAAATGAAGTCCAAAGTTAATTACTTAAAGATCGCAAATGCGCCTCATATCTTACTCTGGATGATAATTTAGTCAAATAAAAAAGAGTGAACATTATTATTATATAATATCGATAAATACTAAATTTATTTTGGTAAGGCTCATTTACTATTATATTAACTTTGTGTTTAATTTATTCTTTATTATTTTATAATTCTTAAAACCAGAAAAAGCTTGAGAGAAAGTTAAACCGAGATTATAAAATTAACATACATATATAGACACGGACAAAGAATAGTCTAAATTTGTAGATGTAGTATTAAGAGAACATTGAACTGTTCGTCAATTTTGACAAAAAGATTTATAATCGAGTAGACCCCCGCATCAGTTTCAGACAGTTTAGGCCGACTACTATTTCAATTTTTATTTTTCAAGCAATTCGATTGACTATCGACGTCAACGAGGGATTAGCATAACATTTTCAGCAGTGTTTACGTTCGATGAAATGCACGACAATACACGTAATAACGATACGCGTCTCTTTCTACAAAGCGTGCGCGGGTCCTTCCTTTCGGACGTGCGATCGATACGACATACGGAGACATACAATGTCATCGTCCGGATATATATTTATCGACTTGCGTCAATTTTACAATCTAACGTGATTTACGAGGCGGATCCTCGTGACGTTTTCAATGCCGGGCGAAAGCTGTTAGAGAGAAAATCGGTTACGTGACGAATAACGTACGTACCGTGACCGTGAAAAATGACCGGCGTTTGACAAAGCGGCTTCCCTTAAATCGCGTCACACCGGCGCGATACACCATTATCTTGCGGGACATCCCGCGCGCCTTTCCGCCTCCCACCTTCTACACTTCTCCCTTCTATCTCGTCCCATCTCGCTCTTTCCTGTTGAGCTTCGTAGCACGCGACTCCATTATCTCATGACTGCGCTTTAGCAGAGCAATTCCGCAAGAGATGGTGTACTCGAGGCAAGTGGCTCGTACGATAGAATTCATCAAGGGGCGTCAGCACAGCCGCGGCGGCGGCGACTGTAGACGGATATGAACGGTTTACGATTGTCGCCGGAGTTAATGGCGGAAGTACATCGATGTTTACTTACGCTTTATGCGCATTGTAATTTCCCACCGGCTGTCCCAGGCGCGTTTTCCATTAGTTGATAGCGACGTTCGCATTACCGTAATGAAAAGAGCGACGAGATCGCGTCGGCGCCTCGAAACGCGATTAATTTGATTAAGATCAGCAGCGTCTTTCAATGATTCATAAATTGATAAGAGAGGCCGCGAGAATGGCTGTTTAACGGTTCGACACTCGGCACAATACATATTTTTTTTTACTTAACACACAGTCACAGCGCGATCTCTTTTAGAGTTTAGACTTAGACGTCACAAATATAAAGTGTGACAAAACTGTGTCATGTGACGAAGCAACTGCACAACTATCGAATCTAATTACTGGTTTGAAAACAGAGTTACCTAAACAGAGGCCACTTTTGGCGTTGTAAACAGTACAGTCTCAAGATCTAATTTGTATGTATATGTCCTACCAACTAATCTGCAAATGTATACGCGGAACCCAGTATTTACAGCATCACTCGTGCAGTTTCCGTCATGACGATTCACAAGCGGAGCTTAAACTCCACAAGTAAAGATCTTTATCCTATTATCTCTGTCTAGAGATTTCATTCAAAAATTTTATTTACACACACACAAATTGATAAGTTCCATTTTCGTTATTAATAGTAAAATAAATTAATTTATAATAGTATTCATGGCTGTAAGAATAAATCCAGTATAAATAAAATAATTATGTGAGCACTGCGGTTGTTATAGGTAATAGTTAGAATATCCTTATCAAATGAAACTGCAGATTTTTCTGGATTTGAGTTCTAATTAATTATCGTAATAAAGAGGACTTCAAATCCAAAGTCGAGAAGCAATGTCTGCAGTTAACTTTATTTAATAGGTATACATTCAGTTGTTTGCGAATTATATCTTACCACCTTATGGATACATCATTCACGCACTAACAATGTAGGAGGCTTACATAGGCATTTTGCTTCTACTGGATTAGTAATAGAGAGTTGTATATACAGAAATCTCTCCTACTTAAAAATATATGCTTTCTAAGAACTGTTTTTATTTATCTCGCTAGTTAAAAATTTTAATGCGCAGCAATATTTTGCGTTTCAAATTTTAGATTTGCGCTTTAAAATGTACAAGTGTTTGAGAAAGATGAGATATTTTAATTTTATAAAGAGCTCTTTATAGGTATATATATATTTTTTTTCATTATTCAATTTAATTAAAGTTTTAGACAAAGAAAAATAAAGGTTTCCATTGTTAAAGCTTTTGATATCTGTGTGATTTTAAAGTGTGTGGAATATATACTTTTGTACTTTTTATATTTTTACATATATAAAAAGTGTAAGAAAGCGCCGCATAAAAATGAATAGATATGAAAATGGGGTTTGTCTGCAACTTTGCGTGATCGACAGACAGCGAATTGCAGACGATGAAATAGATCTCAACAGAGAAATCTATCTGACGAGAGTAAGCATGCCTGCCGACTTGATTGCGGTTGACGTATCGAGAAAAGCGTAACAAACGGTCCATTGCTTTTTCATTCGGACTTTCAATTCCATGTTGTGAATTGTGACTCGTGATCTGATAATTCGATCTAACTTCAATGCACCAACGAGCGATCCCTTATTAATAGCCTGGCTTACGCGCGAGTGCTTTTCCTCGAACGATCGAAAAATTATACATGCAACATTTTCGTATAATGAAATGACTCTGAAAGCTCAGTTCGAGAGCTGTCTTGGGGAGGCCTTTTCTAATATTCACTTTACATTTACTCCTCTTATATTTATGATTAAATTTGATGTATGTAATATCAAAGACGCAGGAGACATTCAGGTTTGAAGCTTTCGTAATCGACTCAAGGAAAGTTTAGGAAGTCCCAGTATAACCGATTCGTAACTCAGTTGCTATTTGTTTTATGCGCTAACGTAGAGTTAATTACACCGATGCCGGCGGAGTTGATGTTTGAGATGCCTGATTATATTTCGCGGAACTGCGTTTAATTGCATTTTCATGCGATTGCGAGGAATTTACTTTGCTATCAGGATGATGGCTTTTCGGATATTAAAGTTAATTATTTTTACAGACCCCAAAAGAATGTCATGAAAAAATAAACAGTGTTGAAGAAAATATATTTTATTTTATTTTTTTATTAATGTATAGTTAAAAAATTGACAAATCTAGATGTGTATAACGATATGCATTTATATAATATATAGTAGAGAAAAAAGGATAATATTATTTATCTATGATAATAACTTGAAAATTACATTTTTGTAGTTGTATCATTAAGTGTGATTGAAATAAGAGAATGATATATATACGTACGAACTAAAATATTTTGTAATGTTTGATAAGAGCAGGCCAACAATTTAAATTCCATTAATTAGTCCATTCGAATACACTCTCGTACAATACATCCGCAATGATTATTCGACCGGTGGACTGTTTGTATAGAAGACCCGTAAATATGAAAGTCACCCTTAGCCACCCCTAGGTTATATTTTTTTTTTTGCTACACCGGATTCGTGCTCGGGCGAGCTCACATTTTCGCAAAGCGGCTGGCTGACCACCGGTATCGGGTGCTGCCATCAAAAAATCGACGTCTACTCCGCGCACGAAAGCGGACCGACCTCGACTCTGCCTAGCTATACACGCAAGTGTAGCAGTCGCACGCGTGAATATCGCTTACGTAGACCAACCGAGCCCGGGACTTCTTCCTATCGTCACCCTTATCGTGATATTTAACGAGCGCAGGTCACGTTGTATATCCAGGGTGCTCACTTTTTATACGAACGTACCGCAATGGTAAATTAACTCCGATACAGAACGAGGAGATAAGTGATAAAGGTGAGCGAATGAGCCGACAAGAAGAAATAATTATCTATTACAATAAAATACGACACCTTCAATGACACACCTAGCTCGTTATGACAATTTTGTAACGCTATGTCCCCTTATTAAAAACATCGTACACGTATATTTAGAATACTGACTTTTTATAAGATCCTGCTGTAATGGGGTAATCTAATCCCGACGCGGCAGGGAAAAAGATAAATGATAAAAGTAGACGAATGAGTCGATGGAAAGAAATAATTAATCATTATACTACTGAATAAAACATTCAATCCCTCTCTCTTTTCTCTTCCAACACACACACACACACACACACACATGCTTTCTCTCTCTCTTTCTCTCTCTTATTGATTCTCAAACATGTATTATTCAAATAAAATTCAACGAGGTATGTAACTAAAAATACAATATTAAATGCAGATACGGTCTACATTTTAAAACGTGGAATTTAATTTCGATATCCTTCAATTAATCTTAGGATATAGCTAAATCATTAAGAAGATTAATGTTATGTTAAAAGATTCCGATCTGAGAGAACATTTTTTATTTTAACAAAATCTTGTTAATACATTATTCGAAAAAAATTATATTTGATAAACAATGTCTCGAAAATAACTGAAGATAATTAAATTGAATACGCCATACATTTTAAAAACATGTGGATATAACTTTCAATTACTCTCGGAATATTACAGCTAAGTCATTAGAAATTAATATTATTTAAAAAAATTCTAAACTGAGAGAATATTTTCTCTTGTCTTGAAAAAATCTTATTGATATATTATTTTAAAAGCTCTATTATATTATTAATTAGCAAAGTTTTAAAAATGTTCTCAGAAGAATCCTTTAAGGCGATATTAATAGCTGAAAGTTTTTAGCGCGATAGAACAAACTTATATATATATCGCAGATTAGATTAGAGAATATCAGATATATAAAAATCATGATCTTATTATACGTATCTCTTTTATTTGACGACTTCTCGCATGCAATGCACGTTAACTCCCAGAGGTTTTACCTGAGGACTATAAAAAGCAGGGGTTAAGAGCTTACCTGTAGATCGGAATGATGTCGCTCTTGTACCAGACGACCAAGATAGCGGAATCGTTGTGATGAGGTGGACGAATATCACATGGCAGCTCGGCCGTTCCACTGAGGACCGCTCTTACAGATAATGGCGGCCCTAAAACACGAAATATTGATTTGTATTTGTTGTTAATTGTATTCTCTGTCGATTTTACAACCGAAAAATTTTACACACTAGCTCTTTCAACTCACTGTCAGCAGTAGTTGTTCTAAACAATTACTTTTATAAACGCATTTTTTAATGCATTTACTAATTTTTCTCTAACTCTTCTTTGTTATATCTTGATTCGTAAAAAGCTAATGGCTAATTATTTATATAATATAATGTAATTTGCAAATAGAAGATACAAGTATTACGAGATATAAATTTTATTGAACCATTAAAATTTAATATCGTTTGAATAACACGGAAAAATTTACATGCTAGGTATAAAACAATTACATTTTATAAACATTTCTTCTCGACAATTCTATATTTCTTTTATGCTCTGTCTCAATAATATTAATTAAGAATTTACACGCGACCATCATGTTTATGCATAAAAGGAAAAAGGATAAATTTTATATGTATTTATAACTTGTTATCAAAGTGCAAACGCGAGCGGGGATAAAAAGAAATTGTTTTCTTTCACCGCTACGAGCAATGGCTAATTTGATATCGAGAAATCGCATCATTGTGACGCAACCAGCTTCATGTTCAATAAGATCCGCGTTATTACTATCTACCTTTATATTGAGTTACCGATAACTTTGAGTGGTCATTTCCGCGACGTAGGAAATCCGTTTTACTTACAAATAACAGAGTTGACTGGCGCAGGTGCGACACGAAAGGTGATGGCGTTTCATAGAGAACCCGTCCTTTACCAAGAAACGCTCGCGTATTATCGTTATTATCGTTACCATACAACGTATACTACATTTGCTTTCAACTCTGATAATTTTCTAAATTATCCTTTCACGTTAATGCCCTCGCATTATTCGTCGTACTGTGAAAGTATATAACCCAGAATTTTTAAGAAAATGAATTTATAATTAAGGAAATTAACAATTAAAAAGTTTTAATAATCTCTAATACTCTTCACGATTAAAGTATAATGATTTTTCTAATTAATACATCACTATTATCGATTTCTGCATATATGCAAATATAACAAAATTGCTATGCTATGTGATGTACGAATAAAGTTAAATATAACCAGATATAGCAGTCGCTCAATGTAATTTATTAATTTTAATTAAAGACAGGACAGTTTTCTCTTCATGATACGTAAAGAAATACTAGCGAAAGTATCGCTGATAATTCAGCGTCATTCATACGTCAGATCTGATGAAATCGTGGTAACATTTTGCCTCTTCCTTCAAGATCGACGATTGAATATCTCCGAGATGAATTGAGAAGAAAAAAAACACGAATCCAGGCGAAGATATCGGCGTTACGCAGATCGGAGAAAGGTCACGTCACAATTTCGCGCTCCAGAACGCCCGTTTCCACTGGGCAGCGTTCTGGGCATTTGGTCTGGGTCAGGTATTGAAGGATCGGCGAGAATATTTGCGGAGGAGATGCGGCGGGCGACGGAAGAGGATGCAAGGGAGGACGCGGCCGGCCGGCGCGCCGGAAAACGGAAACGGATGTATATATGCCGGTTGTCCGAGCGTATTAAAACTGAGCGAATAGCGAATGGATTTCCTTTCCAGTCTGTCGACCGTAGAGAACGCGGATCCGTACGTTTGCTGCTCTCTCTCTCTCTCTCTCTCTCTCTCTCACTCTCCCCCCACCTCCCTTCCTCTCTCTCTCTGTCTATCGGCGATGGTTGAATTTTTTCAAATTCCTCGACTCTCAGTTTTTGAATTGAACGTCAAACAAAGCGATTCGTCGAAATCCCCGAGTGTTCTGTGATTCATCAAATTTAGTTCAAAGTTTCGCGAGACAGAGAGGGTGAATAAAATAAGCAGCAGCGAATCCAATCAGCTATTACTAATTCACTTTTTTTCTTTTTAACTCGCGCGAGGGTTGTTGATTTTGTAAAATACTGCTGTACGATATTCGTATACTGTGTGGATATCGTACTGAAATAATATCAAAAATAGTAGCACAAATAGTCTGTCGAATAATAAGCTTTGCGAACTGCTAAAAATTAATATGTTTTTATCTGAAATATTTACCGAGAGATTTGATTTCCTTTCACCTTTAAGATATTCGATTACTGTTAATAATGAACCTAGTTGTATTATGAATCTCTTATTATTTTCTAAAAATTAAAATAATTTATTGCGAAAAATGTCACTTCAGCCAAAGTTGGGGAACATAGACTATTTTACTTTTATTATATCTGAAAACTAACGTTTGTTATTTGTGTTGTATATTCTTGAAAATGTTTTACGGCTCCTCCTCCTCATTTGCAGAGAACAATGCGATATGCGTAACAAAAGTGGCGGGCATTCCATTATCAAACTTGGCGAAACCTTTATCTTACCACGTCCAATTTCTGAGTTTCTGTCATAAGAGTCATTTCTCTTCCTTACATTTTCCGCCCTGTGAGCGATAGTTCGCACGGCGCGCATATTAGGTCTCTCGTTCTAAGTTTTGAATTTTTAAGCAGAATTTTCACTCTGTGCCGCCGTCACGGAAGGGAATATATTATGCAGTCCCTAATTTACCGTCCACGAGCTGGTCGCTTCAGTCTCACAGAACGGAGAAACGAGTTTATACGGATGAACAAATGGAAAGGCCCGGTGTAAATTTTACAGTTTTATTCGAATATCCCACGACTGAGGTGGTGCCCGGTCTAAATTTAAACGCGAGACTGACGAACGTTATTAGAAGACAACTTATTGGCTTTAATATTTAATTAATTATGTTTTCAATTTTAAGAGAAAGGGAGGTGTATATTTTGTAATTATTTCATTCGCTCTGTTATGTACTTTCATTATAATAATGTATCTTTTGCGCACATCACTGATTACAGTGATAATACATAGTTAATTAAATTTTATTATCAAAATTTCGGGTCACTTGATATGCATTCATTTTAATGCCCTTTATCCCGATTTTTTTTTTAAAGAAATATTCATATTAATACATTTTAATATACTAAAATATATATCGATAAATAAATAGGAGGGCTGATGAGTCAAAATAAATAGTTTAATGATAAGAAGAATATAACAAAGACAGACTTTCGACACTACTAATATATACATTATTATATATACAAGAATAGAATTTACGTTAATAAAATTAATTGAAAAGAAAAAAATTTTAATTGATTTATGAAAATACAATAGAATTAATAATTTTTAATCTAAAAATCGATATTAACGTGTATAAAAAATAAAAATAAACAATACATAAAAGAAATGTAACATAATTATTACTTAGTAATAACATCAAATAAAATATTATAATAACAATTTCATAGTATATCTCCAAAATAAAAAGGTTATACAATGGTTATAGATATAAATCCTTTACAAATGTAAACCGAAACTTTCCAGCCAGCCCAACTGCAAATAAATCGCATAGCTCACACCAACGCCAACATATAGAATTGGGACTACCTGTAGTCACACTATATGGGATTCTTCCTAGTTTCATATCCGGGATAGTACCCGACGTGCAGAAAAAGTGCATTGAAATTTTACTGTGTGGATTTTAAGCCGGCGCGCGCCGATAGACGCCAATCCCTTTGGTGTATTCGCGATATAAAGTACACATACCGGGGGATATTCGTCGCAATAGGATTTTACATGCCGAGAGAGAGAGAGAGAGAGAGAGAGAGAGAGAGAGAGAGAGAGAGAGAGAGAGAGAGAGGG